>NW_016107341.1:8498613-8551734 GCF_001604975.1 Cebus imitator | reverse complement strand
TGAGTCACCGTGCCCACGCCTATTTATTATTTTTGAGACACAGTCTCACTCCATTGTCTAGGCTGGAGTACAGTGGCACAATCTCGGCTCACTGCAACCTCCGCCTCCCAGGTTCAAGCGAATCTCCTGCCTCAACCTCCTGAGTAGCTCGGACCACAGGGGCACACCACCACGCCTGACTGATTTTTGTATTTTTAGTAGAGGTGGGGTTTCACCATGTTCGCCAAGTTGGTCTTGAACTCCTGACCTTGTGATCTGCCTGTGTTGGCCACTCAATATATATGTAATATTTACAAAGGAATTACATCTCTTCTATTCAGGGGTTAGCCAGGGATATGTGACTTACTGAGAATACATATTTCATTACTCAAAATTATTTTTCTTCTATATCTAAAATCCACAATTAGTTATAAATTGTTTGAAGCACTAAAAGAACAATATGGAAAATTATGAAACTAGAAAATTCAATGTCTGTTGAGTAGAAGATGACAAGGAAAAATATTTCCTAAGAGATAAAAACTAAATTGAAAAGAATCACAGAAAGATTAGTAGAGAAAATTATTTTAGATTAACAGGAGATAACTGCCTTAATTAGTATATTTTCTTCCTTCTGCAATATGTAACTCTTAACACTTTAATAAAAGTAGAGAATAATGGCAATAAAATTAGTCCTCATAGCTCTGAAATTGTATATGCTATGTAATTTTCATAATGTAATGCATTTTAAAGATTTTTATCATAAAGAAACAAGTCTCCCAAATCCTTAACAAACTTTGGGTTGAAAGAAACTGATAGAAATGTTGACATATTTTAAAAATCACAGCAAAGTATGAAATAAAGAACATGCATATACAATATTTCTTAGAGCCAGCCTTCAATTTTTTTTAATCAGGAGTATAGTATTATATAAAACATGAGGCACTTTCTGAAGTTCCAGGAAATTCAAAGGAGATGAAAGAGAAAATTAGGAAGACTTTAAATTTGATATTGATAATTCAAGAGCTATTCTTTGGGGCCAAATTGAAGTCAATGTACTTTTTGATGAGAGCAAAAAATCAAATAGGAGAGAAAAAATATCAGAATACTGTTCCCAGTGATGGAGTAAGGTAGAAGGAATGGGCACTCAGAGAGACTTTACACCCTCTTCAGAGAGAAAGGCCAGATCTCAGTCAGAAATAGCTAGAGCAATCGCTGACAATACGGTAGCTGGGATTTCACACCAATAATCACAATCACTTTTTTAAGCAGAACTATGAGATAAGAAACACAGGGACACAGGTGAAAATCAGGCCTACAGAGAAAATATGATTGTGATTAGAAAAAAGCTTAGCGTCTAAGTACACCTGGAGAACCTGAAGAAACTTAAACATGTTCACAATTCCATGCACTTTCTGTAACTGCTGGAGAAACCTGAGGTGTTCCGCTAGTTGTTCTTGTTCTGCCTTCCTCACTTGTGCATCAGTCTCCCTCACACACAAATTACAAAACTTGCAGAGAAGCAGAGAAACACTCTCCTCAGAGGTTGAGGGCATGCAATGCTGAATCTGTTTAAGAGAAGACAGCTGGATGTGGTGGCTCATGTCTATAATCCCAGCACTTTGGGAGGCCGAGGTGGGTGGATCACCTGAGGTCAGGATTTTGAGACCAACCTGACCAACATAGTGAAACCCCATCTCTACTGAAAATACAAAAGTAGTTGGGCATGGCAGCACATGTCTGTAATCCCTGCTACTTGGGAGGCTGAGGCAGGAGAACTGCTTAAACCCAGGAGGCAGGGATTGCAGTGAGCCGAGATCATGCCATTGCACCCCAGCCTGGGCAGCAAGAGTGAAACTGCATCTCAAATAATAATAATAATAATAATAAAAGAGCTGAAGAGGTTCACATCCATCAATTTCAGTTTAATCAAAACATGACTGGGCTTTGATTTAAAATGACACTTCTAACACTAGTCATGATATATTTACAATCACTATTATAATAGTTTAATTAATAATGGTAATATAATTAACATTATAATAACATTAATAGTAATATAATTACAATCACCACAAACTCTAAAGTGATCATATCATTACTTTGTAATTACACCTAGATAGTCATAACATTTTACAATTAGGGCAGTTATAACTTTCAAATAATTCTTTCAAGAAAAGATGGAATGCCCCTCATTTATACATGGCATATCTGATATTAGAAGGCTAGTTTACAGTAGCCCCAGAAATTTTCCCATCCAATGAAGAAATAAAATCCAGTCCTCTGGGAACGAGATCATAAAATTAAGTTCTTCTCACCCTGCTCAAAAAAGATAATGATCTGGGTAGATACACAAATCGCAGTCTCTGTGAACCCACACTAAAATAAGCAGGACATAGGCTTTGGGGTGGTTTCAGAGTGGGGCATTATTCACAGGAAAACAGCGAGATTCACTAGGGAGGACATAATTCTTCTGACAGTGACAGGATCTCATTCACAGAACCAGGACTGATGGTGCATGCACAGTCAGCGTGCCAAGCAGCACAGGACCTGGATGCCGGTCCCTAATGGTGAACTGAGATCATTGCCGAGGACACTCGGTGATCACATAAGGGACACTCTGTTTGCTCTCTGGGAGATGCAGTTCATTTGCACTAATTGCAGGCTTGGGGGCCTGGAGAAGGCAGCTCTGTGTACACATACTGTATTCTCTTTGTTGGCGAAGGTAGCTCTCACGGGCACTGTTCCTCCTGGCATTGTGTGTGTGTGTGTGTGTGTGTGTGTGTGTGTGTATTAACAGACAGATTTAACTGCTTTAAAAATATATGTGCATTTTTAATTCTTTGCACTAGGCTTACTAATAGCTCATGAGGGGAAGCTGCAAGAGAATAGTGAATTACTTTCCGGAGAAGTTTAGTGGATAACTCATTAAATAAAAGAAATCCAAGAAAGCTCAACCTAATTACTCTGGTTTACAGGATTTTGCTTTCCTGAAGGAGAGTTCAATCTTTTAAAACATTCTATCAACTTATCTATTAAACATCTATCTATCTTTGGTATTGCCAAAGTGAGGGAGGCTGGCTAATTCTCATCCCTAAGAATATGTATTTTAAAATGCACTTCTGTATACTTTTTTTAAGTTATACTACCTTTTGAAGGAATATAAGATCAGGGATATCATATTTTTCAAACTTAAGAAACTCTGCATATTGAATACACTGAATAGTGTTAAACGAGCATGGAAGGAATGCAATCATGTTGATACAGTAAAACTGACATCATCTGGGGATTAGACAAGATTGACTGAAAAATAAAGATTTATGGCCAGGCATGGTGGCTCTCGCTTTGTAATCCCAGCACTTTGGGAGGCCAGCGGGGGTGGATCACAAGGTCAGGAGTTTGAGACCAGCCTGGCCAACACTGTCAAACCTCGTCTCTACTAAAAATACAACAATTAGCTGGGCATGGTGGCAGGTACCTGTAATCTCAGCTAATTAGGAGGCTAAGGCAGGAGAATCACTGGAACCCAGGAGGCGGAGAATGCAGTGAGCAGAGATCATGCCACTGTATTCCTGCCTGGTCAACAGAGCTACATTCTGTCTCAAAAATAAAATAAAATTAAAATAAAAATAAAAGATTTACTAAGTACTTGAAATATTTAAAGATATAGGCTAATTGCTGAACAGGTAAACAGAAAACTCAAAGAAATCCTTGTTCTAATAATGTTTACAATATATATGGGGATGCCAGACACGTACATCATGAAAAGTTACCAACAAGTACCAGGCTAACTAATATCTTCCAAATACATGAAAAGTGCAAGCTGTATTACTTTCATTCAGAGATGGTCAGTTTTTACTTTTTATTGTGAAAGTCAGCAAGTGATTCCCAGGAAATAGGAAATATTTTTATTGGATTTTGAAAAAAGAAAGAGAATTCAAATGTGGGAATGGCCTGATGACACAGGTGAAAATGTTTTGAGTGTCACATGTGGATGAGAGAAGGGAATTTATGCAGAGGATTAATGGGAGCCAATGCTAACAGAGATGTTCTAGTCAAATGTGGGAGGACCTCAGTGGCTGTCTGAGGAACTTGAACCAATGGAAACAAGCTGATTCAACTTTGGGGGATAGTTGCATGACCTGTTCTTGTTGTTTTTTGTTTACTGATACAGGATCTTACTCTGTTACCCAGGCTGGAGTGCAGAAGCACAATCACAGCTCCTTGCAGCCTCAACCTTCCTGGGCTCCAGTGATCCTCCCACCTAAACCTCCCACGTAGCTGGGACTACAGGTGTGTGCCACCATGTGTGGCTAATTTTTATATTTTTTGTAGAGACAGCATTCTGCCACATTGCTCAGGCTGGTATCGAACTCCTGACCTCAAGTTATCCACCCGCCTGTACCCCACAAAGTTCTGGGATTATAAGTGTGAGTCATCATACCCCGCTGTGACCTGGTTTTGGTTCAGGAATTTTTACCTATTGTGGAATGAAAGGTAATTTGATCAGGAAGGATCCTGGAGGCATACAGATCAGTTAGGGAACTACAGTCTACAAATGAGTTAATAAAGCAGTACTCTAGGATGGTGCAGTGATATTTCGAAGGAAAGGATGGAAACCAAGGGCCCTTTTGTGCCTAATAAAAAATACCAAGAATGGAGAAAAGAAACATTAAAGATAATTATGAGGTATCTGGGTGAAAAGTAGAATTAGAGAAATCAAGTAAAGGGCTTTGTGAATCGGTTTGCTTGTTTGTTCTGTGGGAGAAGAGTTTAAGTGAAACGTGTTGCATTTCAGTTGCTGAAATAATGCTTAGGTGAAGCTGTCCTGTGGTAGTTAGAAATATACCTTAAACACAGGAGAACAGTGAAGGGTGCAGATAAATCTATAGAATTTGAAGCAATGGGGCTGATGTCAACTCTAGCAAGATAAACAGAAAGATGCAAGTATCTAAATATAGGTGAAGTTAATGTCAGGGAAGGTTTCCAGAGGATATGAATTTTAAACATCAGTTCAAAAACAATCTGTAAGATGACATAAGGATACATCATACTTACATTAAATCTAACATCACTGCCTTGAGCCTAGTAAGGGACAAATACAATGGAATACAGTGTGGAATAAATCCTCTAAGCTGCAGGATTGTGATTTACTCTAGCTAGGTCGGAAGTCACTTTGTCCTTGGCATGGTTAACAGTTCTGGGAAGTGTGTTGGAGAGAGGGTGAGTTCAGGTGTTACTAGATCCAAATCTCAACCCTGCCAGTAAATAAACTTTAGTTAAGCACTTTAAGCAAAATTTCACTATCTCATTCATAAAATAAGTACAGAATTATTATGGGATAAGAGATAGTATATGTATGCATTATATGCCTGGTCCATTGTTTGTATCCATTAAAGTAGAGTGGCCATTATTGTTTATTTTTATTTTTTTTTCTTTTTAAGATGGAGTCTCACACTGTTGCTGGGGCTGGAGGGCGACAGCATGACCTCGGCTCACTGCAATCTCTGCCTCCTGGGTTCATGCGATTCTCCTGCCTCAGCCTCCCGAGTAGCTGTGATTACAGATTTGTGCCACCATTCCCAGCTAATTTTTGCATTTTTAGTAGAGATGGGGTTTCACTATGTTGATCAGAGGATCTTGAACTCCTGACCTCATTGATCAGAGGGTCTTGAACTCCTGACCTCGTGATCTACCTGCCTTGGCCCCCCAAAGTACTGGAATTACAGGCGTGAGCCAACATGCTCGGCCTTATTTTTATTTTTTCTAATTTTTTGTTACTGACAAGGATAAAACCACATTTCTAAGGATAGAATTGTACTGATTTCCATTGCCAAGGCAATGTATGGAAGAGAGAGAAACATTTCTGATCTGACACTGAAAAATCATTATATGGTTTTCCTAGGTGCCATGGGCTAACTCTGTGTGTCTGGTGTAATTTTGAGCAGAAGGAAAGAATGCTCAGTAAAATAACTATTTACATGTCATGGGAATTTTGATAACATTGATAATGTTAGCAGAAATTCCTGGAGAACTTATATATTTAAAGGTTATTAATAAGGTCTGAGAGAAAAAGAAAGCTGCAGTTTTAAGTATGATCTATAGTTCAAAGGAGAAAAGATGAAAAAATAAGTATAAGATATAAACTGAGGAATCATCTACAACCTTTATTTACATAGAGCAAAGAGTTTATTTTTGTTAAGTATATATGAAGCCAAATATTGGTAGATTTGATGCTTATATATGAACAGAATTTAAAAAACTATGAACTTTTTATATGCAAAGAAGGATGTAAGTTCACTGTACATGATTTCAATAAATAAAAGCAATAAGGAGTTTTGGGTAAGTAGAAATTTATAATGCTACTTTTAAAGATGTACAGGTAAAATAGTGGTCATATATTTATATATCACTAAGAAATATATTTATGCTTGTATTTGGTTATATAATACTCAGGATAGCATGGCAGCCAGGCATATGGGTTGTGGACCAAGGCTTCCTATATTTGAACTCCAGTTACCAGACCAAGTATCTCAGTTTCCTAATCTGTAAAGTAGTACCCAGTTAATGGGACAGTTAAGATAGTTAAACAAACTAATACCTATAATGAGGTTAGGCCACTCCTAACACATGGTAAACATTCAAAATAAGTGAATTATTTTATTACTTATTACTGTTATTATCAATATTACTTTGTAATGAAATGTTACCTAAATATGCTTTTATTTTCTAAATCTGCCTCAATGATCACAATATTTATGCTCTGAATTGAAGGACATTAATTATTACTATAGTTACTTGATATAGGGCAGTGTTTACTAAAATTTAAGTGACATGTTTCTCTCTCTCTCTCTTTTTTTTTGTTTGAGATGACGTCTCACTGTGCTGTCCAGGTTGAAGTGCAGTGGCGCCATTATGGCTCATTGCAACCTTGACCTCCCTAGGCTCAGGTGATCCTCCCACCTCAGCCTCCCAAGTAGCTGGGACTACAGGTGCATGCCACTACAACCAGCTTGTGTGTGTGTGTGTGTGTGTGTGTTGCAGAGAGAGGGTTTTTGCCATGTTGCCCAGGCTGGTCTCGAACTCCTAGGAAAGTGATCCACCTGCCTCGACCTCCCAAAGTACTGGGATTACAGGTGTGAGCCTCCATACCTAGCCAGGAACATGTTTCTCAAACCTCTTTGAAATCTCCTGTACCAGCTGAATGGGAAGAATGTGAAGAACCTGAAGGCAGGGCAAAAACACTGTGCTAGAAAAAAAACAATGTGAGGAGGTTCAACAGGTGAAGAGTTGGAAAATGCATATCAGAGGAGGTCAAAGAAATTCCTAAAGTCTCTACTTGATAAACATAAAAAAAAAAAAGACATTTCAAAGACTGCATTTGTCAAGAGACTTCTAATAACAGATGATGGACCATTTTTGGTTTGAGATTGTTCCTCTCATCTTTGAACAGTGGGTGAAGGGCTGCCCGATTTGTGTATCTCTCGTCTCCCCATAACACGAAAGAAAAGGACAGTACAAGGGCCACTTGTCCAGCAGGCTTATTTACAGAGCCACTGCTGGTAGCATCTGTTGACTGTCTTGAAAATCTAGTGTTGGCTGAACAGTTTGTTCTCTACTATCTTCATGCTGAGGGATCCCGACGCAGTCATAAGGTTGATCAATAAGGGTTCAGTTTTATCCAGTTTCTCGGGGGAACATGAAGACCTCCTAACCATAAAAGCACATCATCCTTATGCTAAAGGTATGAGTAGAAGGGAATGGTGCTTTCTAGATTCAGTAAGCCCCCCAATTAAATAAATTTCTAGCTTAAAAATCTGTGAATCAAGAATTCTTCATTTCACTTGCCCTACACAGGTTAGAAATGAAATAGGGATCAATGGCCCTGGTTTAGCAGGAACACATATTTTACATTTTTAACCACTAGATGTTAACCAGCAAGAAATTTTCCAACTGTTATCTGACCCCAGCCTCTGCTTCTTTTGTGGTTACTGCTTCAATCCAGCTGAGTTGTTCTGCTTCTCATATCAAAGATCAGCTAAGAAAACTATGTACTATCGATTTAATTCAAACATAATTATATAATTAAAAGCAAGTATTTTGACAGAGATACTTCAGAATTAAAAAAGAGGAAGGTATGTAATTGCTTGAAAATTGTCACATCATTTCATAGTTGACAATTACTTACATTACACTTACGTTACTTATAGTGATTTTTAGCATTTGTATCTAGACATAAATGATGCTAGAGTCAGAGAATAGAACTCACATATATTAACGGAGGAGGCTGTCCTCCTCTGAGTAATGAAGATGAAAGTATCTTAGGTTTTATACCTTGATTAGCATAGATTAGATTTTCGATCTCCTTATGTTCAGTGAAGAACACTTTTATAGGCATTTTGAATAAAGAAAAGGTAAGCTTATGAAATTTTTCCTCAATAAAAATAACAGCATAAAAATTCAAATACTATGGTAGTAGAGAAACAGTACAGCAAAACATAAAAATGGAGACATCAAAGTGGTAATAAAAAAATCTTAAGAATAATATGTATGAAAGATACACATGCTAACAGTTTTTAAAAAGCTTTAATAAGGTGCTTAGATTTTTTTCAATGCCCACTGATATGCTACTATTAAAAAATAAATAGTAAAATGTTGGAAACTTTCTCCAAGAGGCTACCAAAATGCCATAGTATTTGTTGTTGTTTTGGTAATATTTTATTATGAATAATTGTATTTTAAAAATCTATTTCTTATGCTTTATTAATAAGAAAAATGCAAATCCATACATCGCAGAAACACACTTTATATTTGTGTCTAATTCTTTACATATGTGGTATAATGATCATAAATCAAAGGGACAGCTATTATTTTCCTTGTTCAAGGGTAGTGGCTTCACATTGTTAATGTATAAAGATATATTCTTCATGTTTCCAGATTGAGTGGTAAGGAAGAAGAAACAAATACATGGGCATTCTGCAGTTGTAGCCATTTTGAGGATTGTATTCATTCAACTTGTTAACTAAATCACACAACATAACCTCTACTTACAGAATTGCAAGCATAGCAAGACTACTAAGAATAGATATTCTCTATTATTACCAAAGACCTCAAAACTTTATACAACCATATATATAACTTGTAATCTTCTAGAGGATTAAAGTATTCACTATATTGCTACAGATATTATATAAGTGAAATAAAAAATTAAAGTTGAAAGAATATGGCCACTTTCAACTTATTCTTTCAACTTCTTTAATTCCACATCCTTTCCATTTGATATCATAATCTTTTCTCTCTCAATTGTAATATATATTTACATGTGAACACACAGATATAATATATATCTTACTCTTTGTGTGTGTGTGTGTGTGTACACACACACACACACACACACATACATATATATATATATATATATATATATCTTAGATCTAAAACAGCAAATTTATGGACCCATAAAAAATTTAAATGACTAACCTGGTGTTACTGCTTCTCCATTTCCATTGACCACAGGCCTCTCTTCCTCTTCCTCCTCAGGAGGCTCTATACTGGCTTTCTCCATGTTGCTCACTGATTTATTCCTCTTCCGTTTTCCTTCAGCACTTGGAGTGGCTCCTGGAAGTATCTGGTCTGTTACATTTAATAATAATGGTGCTGGTTCTGCTGGCGGCTTTGGGGTACCGTAGTAATTGTCTGTAAACAATACCAAAACATTCTTGGAGTTAAATATTTTTTTCTATTGTGTACATTATTTGTGAAGAATGGAAATTATATTAACACATTTTTATCCTATTTTATATGTATATACATAGACACACATATATATGGTTTTCTATCTACAGCTATGTGTCTGTCTCTCTCTATATATATTTATTTGTTCCTTCTGTTGTACTGGGCTTTAATGCTTAGAGATATAGATCTATCTACATTCTCATCTTTGTTAAAAAACCAAAATATAGTCTTATGTGTTATTTCCAAGTGGTACGTAATTTTAAAATTACTCATTTTTTTATAGCGAGACTTGATTATAGCCTTTAAAAAATAATTTTGTTAAGAGTACAGGTAATTTTGTGTAGCAGGGGAATCTCACACTATTCTGGAAAAGCAAAGCACATTGGGCTATTCTGCAGCTTTCAAAGGATTATGGCTATTGTCCTTGATGTGCAGAGTATCCTGCCTAGAGCTGTATCCCATGCCAGTCTAGTGGTTCCCATGGCATCTGACAGTGGGCTTGCTGCTCTATTCACTCTTCAGATTACCACAGCTCTTTTGCCCACAGCTCCAATATCTGAGCTATGGAATCATCTGTTTCCCCCACCCATCTGCAGTACTTTTTTGAAAAGAGACTCATTCTTATTCATTCCCATATTAAAACCTAGCATGTAATAAATGTTTACTAAGTGATCATCTTTATTATTTCATTTTATTGAGACAGAGTCTCACTGTTGCCCAGGCTGGAGGGCAATGGTGCAGTCTTGGCTCACTGATACCTCCACCTCTTAGGTTTGACCAATTCTCATGCCTCAGCCTCCCAAGTAGCTGGGACTACAGGTGTGTGCCACCATGCCTGGCTAATTTTTGTATTTTTAGTTGAGATGGGGTTTTTCCATGTTGGCCAGGCTGGTCTTAAACTCCTGATCTCAAGTGATCCACCCACCTCAGCCCCTCAAAGTGCTGGAATTACAGTCATGAGCCACTGCACCTGGCTGTGAACATCTTTATACACACAAGGAAAAACACTTCATTTAAAATATCCTAAAATTTTGAACGGTAAAGAACATAGGTTTTTTTTTTTTTTTTTAATCAATCTTATAGCACAACTTTGAACGTATATCATCAATATTTTCAGTTAAGTTATGCCCTTATTTGCTCACTCTTTCATTAAAATCTGTATTAGTAGTAAGTATGCACCCAGGCACTCCAGTATATGTTTGAGAGAAAAAGATGAATATAATATAATCCTTGTCTTCCAAGACGCCCCACAGTCCAGTAAGGGAGACCAAATTTGATGTCAAACAGAAAAGCACTACAATAGGAAATAGGAGTAAGCACTGCAATGGAGGGGATATACAGGAGGAAGGAAGCAAACCTCGCCATCTGCAAGGTCACTCACACATATGGAAAAAAGCGTGCTGTTAAAGAAATGACCATTAACTGGAAGACATAGAATTGAGGCTTGGCTTTTCTATATAACCACAAGCAAGTTACTTAACCTCCGTAAGGCTCAATTTCTTCACCTACAAGTGGGGAAGATCAATAATTGTTAAAATCACCTGTGTTCTGGACTAAAAAAAAAAAAAAAACAAAAAAAAAACAACCTACTCAAGTTAAATGTGATAGGGATGCGCTAAATAAACATGAGAGGGTTAGTTGAGGGGTGTATTAGTCTGTTCTCAAACTGCTATAAAGAAGTGCCCAAGACCAGGTATTTTATAAAGGAAAGAAGTTTAACTGACTCACATTTTCACATGGCTGACAAGACCTCAGGAAACTCACAAGCATGAGAAAAGGGGAAGCAGACACCCTCTTCACAAGGCAGCAGGAGGGAGAATGAACGCAGGAGGAACTACCAAATACTTATAAAACCATCAGATCTCGCGAGAACTCACTCACTATCACCAGAACAGGATGGAGGCAACTGCCCCCATAATTTAATAACCTCCACCTGGTTTCTCCCTGGACACGTGGGGATTGTGGTGACTACAATTCAAGATGAGACTACAATTCAAGGTGAGGACATAGCCAAACCATATCAAGAGGAAAGGCTGAAAAACTATGAGAAAAAATGGCAGAAACAAAGGAGTCCACTCCAGACACTCACATTGCCTTTGATAGCCCTGGAATCTCCAGGTGGTTCTACTGCAAAGCACACAACCCACAGGGCAAACTGTCTCCATGAGAATGGGCTCCAAACTGTCCTCAGCTGCTCTGATTCTCCCATTCCCGGGGAAATCCCAGGCAGGATCATCTCATTAGCTGAGCCTCAGTCACATGAAAGCACTCAAGCTGACAGGGACGTGAAAAGATGTGCACTCTGCTTTGACTTTACTAGGGGGAGAGGGAGGTGGAGCCCTACCGTCCACCCATTTTATCTCAGGGGTCTCCCCAGGTAGAAGGGGCCTCCCCCAGTAGAAAGGGCCTTGGAATGCTGGCAGGTAGAAATGACAAATCTCCACTCCATTTGCCTTCTCACTGGGTTCTTGTGAAGATGAAGTAAGAATGTGTAAGAAAGGGCTTTATAAAAAAACTAAAAATTGCAGTGGTTTTAGTGGCAGTGTAAACCTCATGCTGGCATAAAGTGAGCAAATATTCTGAAGGCTGGCTGTGCCAATGTCCCTGCTCATTACTACAGGTATTCACAGTTGTAAGAGAGAAATACTAGAAAACAATTTAAGTTGCAAAGGGGTTCTTATCCATACACTGTAACTATGTAACTTTTTTTCTTTTACAGAAGTATGCAAAGTGGATAATATACACTTTGCTAAATGTTACTTTCTAATCTGATTTAGAGCATTTAAAATGAATCAGACCTCTATATGTACCAGACAAATTCCCAGCACACAAAAATAAATAGTTGCTCCCTGGAATCAATGAACTTTAATATTTCAGCATTCCTAAAGGCTAGCACAGCTTTCAGTATGTTGCTATGCTTTCTATGGAATCTCAACACATAGTTCTTATCTAATAAACATAATGTAAACATAATCTATGAGTCAACAAATAATACATGATTTTTAAAGTAGCCTTATAATGTCTTTAATACATAGTACTAAGAAAAATGAACCACACTTCAGTGGATTTTTTTTCCCCATTTGTCTTGTCAATTTTAAATTTCCCTGAAATAAAAAACTTTTACTAATTATAAATAAATGCATAGCACAGGCTAAAAACAAATACTAAATAACAGATCCTGCTAAATTTATATTACTAATTATATCTACTGGTATATGATGTGACTATAAATTATATGGCAATATTCTATTTCTATAAATATATTTTTGAAATTAATACATTAGATTAAATTTTATACGTAAAACTGAATCATTAGTTAAGAAATTAAGATTATCTTTATTGGCAATAATAGTAATATAAAGAAAGTACATAAATAATGCATACTGTTACTATACTTGACAATATAGTTTATGGAGAATATGCTGCCCTAAGCCAACATTTTTATGTTATTGCATAAGAACAAGGAAACCAGAAATACTTAGACAAATGGTTGAAGAACTAGCCAACCAGTCAGGTAGCTAATTCACTGAAAAGACTCCCTCATGTAAGTGCATACAAATAAATGTATCAAGGATAAAATGTGCCTTTTAGGTACATACCAGTATGTTGTCAGAAAAAAAAAATCAAAACTTAATACAATTTGGAAAAATTGTCCCCTTAAGGATGAAGCGCCTATGTGCATAGTGTTCAGATGCAGAAAATCTAAAATGAAAACAGACAAACAAAACCTCCACAAACCCACAACAATATGGTGTAATGTTTGACAGCATAAATCCTAGTGTGATAAACCTGACTTTGAATCCTGTGTCCTCTAATCTCACTATCTCTTTATATCCTTAAATCAATTCAGTTAAAGTGGCAATGTGGGGCTGTAAGATGACCACAGTCACAAAAGCAACTGTAACTATTACTACTATTATTACCACTACCACTGCTACAATGTACTATCCTGCACACTGTCATCGGCATTTTTCATAAGTACTCTTCTATCAAATGGGGATTAGAAAAACTCTTACCCCACAAGGCTGTTATATAGATTAATGATACTTAAAGGATATACGATGTGACTAGATCAGAGTAGATGCTCAAAATAGGGTGCTACTTTTGATATTTATTCATCAAAATACTGCATAAAGTCATTCTGCCTGTGCAGGTAATAGAGACTAAGAAATTACATCCTAATAGGATACATAAAGCAAGTGGCAAACTTATATCTCTTTAAGAATCTCATCTCTTTTGAAAATACGCTATTGCCTTTTAAGAGGAAAAAAAGGGTGATGCAATTGCAACCTGACCAGAACTCACAGTGGAGAACGTCATTCAAAGCCACAATCAATGAACACAAATGTATCAGTTTCAGAAGCAAAAGGCAAAATTGCTACCAAACCATACAGCAAGGACGTTTTCGGTCATTTTTCCCATCCACTCCTTTAAAAATAAGTGTGTGAGATTGAGTGAGCAAGCGAGTGTGTGTGTGTGTGTGTGTGTGTGTGTGTGTGTGTGTATGTATTTTGAGGACAGTACAGGCTTTTCTAGAGCACTCTTCACTGAGTATGTTTGTACCTGTGAAGAATGACCTATATATTAGCAGTTAACTTATCGAGTACAACAAAATGATACATAAAATTGTCCCCTTAATTCTGTCATATTTGGATAATCTATAAATTTACATAGTCTTATTTTTAATTAATGCCTGGAAAATAAAAGACAAAGTTAATTCATGAGCCTTACTTATTCTTTAGTTTTTTAACTACCTATGAATAGATTTTTTTTTCATAAAGATATGGCTATGAAAACATGAAACAGGCTGAAAGTACTGTTATAAAAATAGAAAAGTTTTCCAAAAATTTGAATAAAAATAGTCCATTAAGTGTCAATAATTTATTTTATAATGAAATATTTAATAAAAGCCTATTTACACAGGACACTCACAATTTATTGTAAAGGGAGAAGGACTAAAACAGATTACGAACTAAACCTGCCAGGCAAGGTCCTTGCAAAGCCTAATCCCTTACCCATTTTTAGGCATAACTGTCCTCTAGATCATCTGAAAGAAATAACAGCTTTCTAAATAACTTTTCATGCTGTACTTAAAACCATCATGGCAATGTTCTCCTGCTTTCTCCATAGCCAAGTGACCTTTGCATAAAAGTTGTATTTTAAGTTTCTAAAGTGACGGTTTTGCCTTTCTTCTGATTCTTCCCAGATTTTTCTCACATTGATTTAGTGGTGAGGCTAAGGGGAAAAACAGGAATACAATACAATTTCAACAAATTTTAAACTCTTCTCTTTTTTGCACACCCAGTCTTCATTGAATAATAGATACCAAAATATTATTTTTTGAGATTACTATATTCTTTATGCTTTTAAATTCTAGTATTATGACAAGAAATAGGAAAGACACTAAAAACTAATTTGAGTTATGAGGAAATGCAGAAATGCTAGTAGCAAATAGATACTTTGAAATACGTTCACTTGGCTGGGCGCGGTGGCTCACGCCTGTAATGCCAGCACTTTGGGAGGCCGAGGCAGGCGGATCACCTGAGGTCAGGAGTTCGAGAGCAGCCTGACCAACATGGTGAAATCCTGTCTCTTAAAAATGATAATAATAATAATAATCATCATTATCATCATCATCATCATCATCATCATCATCATCAGGGCACAATGGCACGTGCCTGTGGTCCCAGGTACTCTGGAGGCTGAGGTGGAAGAATCTCAAGCCAAGGAGTGTCCAGACTGCAGTGAGTGAGCTAGGATGACACCATTGCGCTCCAGAATTAACAGTCTCTCTCTCTCTCTCCCCCCCCCTCCCTCCTTCTCTCTTTAAAAATAAAAATAATAAAAAAATAAAAAGAAAATACATTCACTTACTTCCAACACCTTTCTTTTTTTTAAAAAAAACAAGATCAGTTTTCATAATGGAAACATGTCATTTGTTACTAATTTAGTTTATTTGGCTTTTTAATGTTGTAGATTCAGATGCTTCCTCTGTTGTTTCAGTCCTTTGGTGAATAATAATATGTGTTGGTTTTATATCAAATAACCATAGATCCTTCCCTACAGATCCCAAGTGGAGATGGGTTTTACAAAGGTAATAAGTATACTTGTCTTCAAGATACCACAAAGATTAAGGTCATGACTTCTATCCCTCCCCAATATTCTCAGTCCTTTATTCCCATTTTGGTAAATGGAAAGAATGAATTTTGGATAGTGGTTTAGTAGAAGAGAGATGATTGTCTTCAGGACTCATGGGGCATGCAAACAGCACAGCTCATCACTGGGATTCCCAGAGAGCTTCAGGATATGTCTTTGTGTTAGAAACAACATGTGGGAAACTTCAAATGGTTGAGAATCATATTCCTTTTTACAGTTTTATAAATGGAGCAAATAGTTTGATGCTTAGCCTCCTTAATAGCACCCGCAAACATTGATTCTGACATTAAACAAAGATTCAGAGTTCCAGCTGATCATAATTAATTATGTTAGGAAACTTGCCAGATAGTAAACAATCATTTTATACACATCAGAGATTTAGATGTCTATTAATAGAAATGGATAAGTCATCAGAGGATCCCAAATTCAAACTTTGTCATGTTTAACATATTAAATAAGAGATAATAATGAGTTAAAAGTAGTAACAAAAACCATTCTAACTCATGTCAGCCATGGCAAAAGATTCATAGTCATATAGTTATAATTAGTAAATTAGAAATTTTGTAAATATAAAACGAAGTGAGTAAACATAACCCAGAAAACATTCCACTTTTCTAAAATTGCAATTTCTACCAGAAAATAAGACATGAATTCTTACTGCAGAATTCTTTTGTCAACCAATTTTTGAAGTTTTTTTTTAAGCAGATCTGATGCTTACATTTGATCCTGAAAAAAACAAAAATGTATCATGTCCTCATCCCTCACCATATCATATGTAGTTAGCAGGTTGAAACCAACATACAGAAACTCCCCGACCTCAAAAGATAATGTCTTTTTCTTTTGCGGTGAAAAAGCATTAATCTTACATGTGTCAGAAACAAGAAAACATACAAAATAGTATTTTGTCATTGATTCTTAATTTTTAGAAATTCAGTGTTTAAGTGACTTTCAAAAAGTACACAACTGTGCAAAAGGGGAATGTCTCTCTTTTTTTTCACACATGGAATTGAATTATTCTGTAACAAACCCCACCTAAGAATTTCAAGTTCATTGTAAATTAAATTAATGCTGGTTTCACAGTGTGATTCCCAATGAGATACATTTTGAATTTACTGTCTTTATTATTCACCAATGCTCTCAAGAAAGTCATGTAGATAGTTTAATTTCACTAACATTTCCTGAAACTTGCTTGCGAGTCCTCAGAGGTCATTCTGACTGAATGTTCATTTATTCACGTTAGCCAGTGTGGACAGGCACAGGAAGAATCTTTGCTAAATGTAACTGTCCACAGACTGGCTAGGGAAGGTGGTTCGCTCATGTAAAGGAAATTGGACACTCTTTCTTTCAGTTGACTCTTCCCTTCAGGCATTATCAGAGTAGCTCAGAACTTTTCCCACCTGCACCAGAGAGCAGATGGAATTATAAAGAAGTCACATATGATTTTTGATGTCAAATACACATCTGCTTCTAAAAGAAAGCATTTGAACATTTATAACTATAATAATATAAAATTTAAATTCACGAATATATTTCATTTAAATAATGTAGTAAATCCCTTAGAATAGCACTATGTAGTAAAAATGGAATGGAAGCCACAAATGAGCCACATATATATAGCTAAAAAATTAGTTTTGTTTTTAATTTTCTTTTCCTTGCTAAAGGAGATGGGATCCCTCCCTCCCTCCCTCCCTCCCTCCTTCCTTCCTTCCTTCCTTCCTTTATTTTTTGTTTTGAGATATGATCTCACTATGTTGGCCAGGCTGGTCTCAAACTGCTAGCCTCAAGCCAGCCTCCCCACTTGGCCTCTCAAAGCACTGAGATTACAGGCGTGAGCTACCACACTTGGCCAGTAATTTTAAATTTTTCTAGTTAGCTACATTAAAAAAGAAAAAAATGTAAAAGTAATTTTAATTATATATTTTTCTTTACCCAATGTATCTAAAATATTATCATTTTAATACATAATCAATAAAAAAAGTTACTGTGGTATTTTATTATTTTCATACTAAGTTTTCAAAATTCAGTGTATGGTTTACATTTACAGCACACCTTAATTGGGACAAGTCTCATTTTACATGTTCAATAGCCATATGTGACTAGAGGCTACTATACTGGACAGCACAGCCTTAGATAATTTCTTTCATCAAGTATCATTTTAAATTACTATATTATCACCTGAGTAAGTATTTTTCTCACAAACAATAAACTGAACATCTCTGTTGTAAATAACTGAGAAAACTGGGTAAGCACCAAAACGCATAAAAACTGTAGGTGACAACGTGTCAATGATATTTCTCGTTTGTTTGCTTTGGTCCACTGAGTACCTGTAAAATGTTATTAAGCATCTAACAGATGTACATGTCTTAGCAACACTCTCTCATTCTGCTTCCTAATCATCCATTTTATCACTTTATCTTGTCTTAACTTGAAATATTCATTTTTAACTTTATTATTAAGATACAAGATAGAAGGTAAAAAAAAAAAGAATAAATGTTTCAGGTAAATACGCATGGATTTGTGTGAATACAATGTTCTTGTGTTCAGGGATAAGACCGAAGCATCCTCTTTATAATTAGTCATAACTCACAGACAGAGGGATTGCTGACTCATGGCAGCAGTGTTGAAACAGAGACAATATTCGTAGCTTTCCTTCTCTTGTATATCTCCTGTAACTCCCTCTTACTTTGAGCCCCCATGGTGTTCCAGTGCCTCATGCTTCTCTTTTCATTAGGCTCCTACTTTCATACCTCATGCTCATAACAATTTCAATTTTATTTTTTTTTACACATGATGTGTATCCCATTTCCAATTTCCTTTCAGTCTTGCCAAGTGACTGGGTTAGCACTCTGACAAACTAAACTAAGATGTCAAGGATGAAAATCGGCTTAATAGGCTCCATATGATGCTTGCATTGTCATTAGAGTTAAAACTCTGATCCAAAAGATTAATCTTTGAATTTGGGAAATAACTAGTCAACCCCTGGAAGAACTTACTTTTTAGAAGGGCCTTTGGTGCTCCTGAAATCGCAGTGGTGATGTTATCCTGGGTAGTCAGGGCTCCTGGTAGGTAGACAGGATGACCCTGCTCCCTCAGAGAACTCAAGCAAAATGTCCATATAAAGATATTTGGAAAGCAGTACTGAAGAAAAAATAATTTTACTATAATTCCAGTTAGTAACGAACTTATAAGTCTACCTTTTTGAATGGAAACTCTTTGCAATTGTGTTATTAAAGTAATTATTAATTAAGATTTTTAAGTGTCTAGTGAGCTCAGTGCTTGAGAGACAATCCCTTCATGGCTCAGTAAATAAGAAAAGGAAAGTGAAATTTTGACAAATTTATAAATGGGCATTTGTACAAAGCTCAGCAGATTCTTATGATAGTCATCTTAATTAAATTTACCTCTTCAAAAATTGATAAAGAAAACTGAATCTTTCAAGAACAACATTTTTTTTCTCACACAACATCTATAGCTTGTCATAAAACTTCCTTCTCCCAATGGTAATTATCAGTTGTGATACTATAAAATTTCTAAGAAATCAGGAGATCTCCACAGCTATTTTTGGTCACTGTATTGTAAATACAATACCCAGGGAAATTTCTGTCTCGATTTGACTGTTGGTTAATGACTAAGGAAATTTGCCAAATATCAAATCTCTAACCCTCAGTTGCTAATAAAAGCCAGAAAAACAATAAAAAAGAAATTTAATTTCTCCTTGAAGAATGTGGCTGCTAGATTTTCCCAAGCTTGACATGGTAAGAGCTCTGGCACAGAGGGAGAGGATCTGGGTTATGAACAAGGTTCTATCACTAACCTTCTAAATGACTGCGTGTTGGGCAGTAAACTCCCCTGAACCTCAGTTTCCTCACTGTGAAAATATAGAATTAGGACATATCTCCAAAATACTCCTCACCTCCCAACTTTCGTAATGAAACATTTTAAAGGATGCAATGACAACAGGTTTTACTTCTTTTTCATCATATTAGATGTCCCTGAATTGAAAGTGACTAGAGAATAACAATGAACTAAAGCCAACAGTTCATTTACTTGAGAATCCGGACACATTTACTTTCCTGACATAAATGTGAAAAACCGTCATTTGACTGTATATATATATATGTCTTTGCACAGTCCCTTCTGGGAAAGTGGTTGTGGTTGCAGAATATTTCTGTTTTTATTTCAAGCCTTTCATTTGCATCCATGTCTGTTGGTGAATTAGAGAGTCCCTAAGTATATCTCCCATAGGCTGTAGACTATGATTACTTTGTGGAAGGTCATATATGAAGCACTTTGACTTTATATCTTAGTCTATGTGATACTTCAAAATTTATTGACTTTTTTGGAGTTGACGTTTTCATTGTAATCACCTTGTGATCTGTGTGACACAAACGTAAATCCTAAGTGTTACTGTTAATGTTAGCAGCAATTTTGATGTAAGTAGTACTCAGAAAAACAATGAACAAACCAAAAAGCTAAAGAAAATTAGCTTTTTGGTATATAACCCTAGGCTTTGACTGCATGATGCTAGCAAATCTTACTTAACCTGGATTTTCTTTTGCCTCTGAATCAATGTATTCACTACCTATGAAAACCAGTCTAATGACAAAGAAAACTCTCTCTGAACTATTGGCATTTAAAACTCTGGAAATCAACTATTAATTATTTAAAGATGTATATTTTCCTGAGGTATACTCTTCTAGTCCTCACATTTTTATACTATAACTTTGCCTTTCATACCATCCTTCAAATTATATAGTAAATTATAAAGTGTCAGAAATAATAGTTTATTTTGAAAATCTGTTGAATTACTGACAAAGGAGAAAAGTAGGGGAAGAAATGTGTGGGTCAAAAAGACCAGAAAAGGAAATAGGAAGAAAAAAAGATAAATAAAGAGCAGGAGGCATTGGAGAAAGATGAGGAAAAGAGATGATGAAGAGGAGAACATGAAACAAGAGGAAGAGGAATGTCATGTGCAATTTCATGAAGTTGTAGGGTTCCAGTGTAATCTCTGAGGTGACATTTTGGCCCAAAGCCATACACATAAGGTCATCTGTGATGACTTGGTATCTGAGAAGATACTAGAGATGCACTATCTGATATGGCAGCCACTTGTTACATCTGGCTGTTGAGGACTTACAATGTGGCTACTTTGAGTTAATATGTGCTGTAAATATAAATTGCAAACTACGTCTTAGTACTACAAAAGAAATAAAATATCTTAGTAATCATTTTTACACTGATTATATGTCAAAATGGTAATATCTTCCATCATAATTCCTAGACTAGTTCTTCTGAGAAAGTAAGACTCAATAAGTAGTCAACGACTAGTAGGTAATGACATCCATAACTAATATGAGTGAGTAAAGGTGAGAAGGAGCCAACCCAGGGATTCAGGACAATAGACGCTTGATAGAGAAGAAACTCAGTCAGAAAGAGTATTCAAGGGCCACAAGGGGACTTAAGCCGCTTATTGGCTGACAAAGCCAATGACAGCTGAGTGACAGGCAGAGGGGAAGGTTATCATACATCTAATCACCTTGTCATTCATGCAGCAAATACTTATTGATAGCCTATTATTTGTCAGGCACAGGTTAACTCAAGGAACAGTGGTGAATGAAATAAGCAGTCCTTTTTGAAGCTTACCTTCTACTGAGCGAGATAAATATTAATAAAAAAATCATGCAAATACAAAATTATAAACTCTGACAAGAGCTAAAAAGGTCAAGTGGTGGTGTTTTGAGAACTCCAAGAAGTGTTCAAGTTAGGCTTTTTAAGAAAAAAACGGAATTATGATTGAATACCCAGCCCTTCTCCCTCAATCTGGGCCAAAATATTTCTGGATTAATACAGATCTTTAGGAAATGCATGTGGCTTTTTTAATCATAAGAAATAAAATTGCTCCACTGTTCTTAAACTTGTTTAAGTACTTTTCTAAAAGCCAAATGGCTAAACTATATGGAAATGTATATATGTGTGTGTTTGTGTGTGTCCTCCCAAATAAATAAAGTTGCTTGCAAAATCTAAAATTAGCAAAATTTCTGCTAATTAGCCAGATAAGTTCTTCTTTTCTCAGTTTAACCCAAGACATAGTCTATAATGAAAATACCTCTAACATTCACAAATCCAAGAGTCATGCAGTTTGAAATCAAAAGTTTGGTTTTTGACTACATAAACCTAATTGAAGGTAGAACAGATAGCAGGTTTAAACTTGATTTTGACCTTTGTTTCTAGACTGTTAAGCAGTGTGGTCCTGCTTCTGATAGTGGGGGAGGGAGTGGAGTCAGTGAAGGAAAGTCTTCTCCATGGCACTGATGTCTAAAGTGAAATTAGAAAAAGTGAGTAAAATGAAGTAAGGGCTCAAGGGGCGCAAAGAGGGAAAAGCATTCCAGGCAGAGGGAACAAATTTGCAAAAGCCTTGAATCTGGAGAAATAATAGTAGCTTGGAAGAACTAACAAGAAAATACTGAGGCTAGAGCCTAATAGGCTTTTTTCCAATTAATAAAAGAAAATTTCCAAGAAATAAAAGGAAACCCTTGTGGGTTTTAAAAGACATTTAGATTTGTTTTTAAAATAGATGTTTGGCTGCAGGGTGTAAGATGGAATGGAGGCAGCAAGAGTAAAAGTCCTGAGGTCAATGAAGGGTATTTACAGGGGTAAAGATGGATTCTTTGAATCTGCATTTGTAAAAATTATAACTGGGAAAATCACGACAGTGAAAGAGATCTGACCTAACTGACTCCATCTTGCTTTTAACATCCAAACTGTCATTGCTCATTCTTGGACACAGTGTGAACTAACTTTGGGAGGAATTTATAGTTTAACTTTGAAACAAAGTCAACAACAGCCCTTTCCCAAAACAAACCCCCTTCCTGTCTGAGGACTAGACTCTATATGCAAGACTAACAAATTAGCCACAAAAGTAAAAATTATGGTTTAAGAGTCACTGTTTTAAAACCCAAGATCAGTGCTTGAGATATTTTGCAGACCTTGCATTTCAAGGCATCAGCTGACACCACCCAAATTGATAAACTGCCTCATCTAGTCTTGTAGTCCCACTCAGGAACTGACTCAACACAGGAGGACAGCTTCAACTCCCTATGATTCATCTTCCACCCAACCAGTCAGCATTCCCCACTTTCTGACCCTCTATTTACAAATTACTTTTAAAAACCCTGATCTCCAAATTTTCAGGAAGACTGATTTGAATAATAATAAAACTCCAGCCTGCCATATAGCTGGCTCTGTATGAATCAACCTCTTTTTTAATTGTGATTCCCCTGTCTTGATAAATCAACTATTTCTGAGCCAAAGGCCAGGAGAACCTGTTGGGTAGTTACATCTTGACTTAGTGGAAGGTGATGGAATGGAGACAACTTTGGTACCAATTACATTCCAAAGGAGAAAAACAGAAAACAGAGTAATGCTTAGAAAGGAACTAATATGAGCAGCTTGTGCTTGAAGAACTGGAAGCCTTTTTCTTAATGACCTCCACTTATCTCATTTGGAAATAAGCAATCTTGGACAGATCTAAATTTGCTCCTAATACTCAGGATTTTTTTTTGTTTTAATTTCAATAGGCTTTTGGGGAATAGGTGGTATTTGGTTACATGGATAAAATCTTTAGTGGTAATTTCTGAGATTTTGGTACACTTAGCACCTGAGCTGTGTACACTGTACCCAATGTGCAGTCTTTGATCCCTTGCTCCTCTTCCACACTTACCCCTGACACCTCAAAGTCTACTGTATCATTCTTATGCCTTTGTGTCTTCACAGCTGAGCTCCCACTTACAAGTGAAACATAATATATTTAGTTTTCCATTCCTGAGTTACTTCACTTAAAATAATGGTCTCCAACTCCATCCAGGTTGCTATGAATGCCATTATTTCACTTCCTTTTATGGCTGAGTAGTTTTCCACAGTGTGGAAAACTCTCTCTCTCTCTCTCTCTATACACACACACACACACACACACACACACACACACGGCTGAGTAGTTTTCCACAGTGGGTATACACACACACACACACACAGAGCACATTTTCTTCATCCACTCATCGACTGATGGGCATATGAGCCTGTTCTATATTTTTGTAATCGCAAATTGTGCTGCAATTTTGGCACCTGGGTTAGCTAGGATGCAATAAACATGTGTGTGCAAATATCTTTTTCATACAATGACTTCTTTTCCTCTGGGTAGATACCCAGTAGTGGGATTGCTGGATAGAATGGTAGATCTACTTTTAGCTCTTTAAGAAATCTCCACACTGTTTTCCATAGAGGTTGTACCACCAGCAGTGGAAAAGTATTCCATTTTTACCACCTCCATGCCAACATTTGTTAGTTTTCAATTTTTTAATTACATCCCTTCTTGCAGGAATAAGATGGTATTGCATTGGGGATTTGATTTGCATTTTTCTGGTAATTAGTGATGTTGAACATTTTTTCACATTTGTTGGCCATTTGTATATCTTTTTGTGAGAAATGTCTATTCATGTTCTTAGCCCACTTTTTGATGGGATTTTTTTTTATTGCTGATTTGTTCCTTGTAGTTACTTGCAGATTCTGAATATTAATCCTTTGTCAGATGTATAGTTTCAAAGATTTTCTCCCATTCTGTGAGTTGTCTGTTTACTCTGCTGATTATTTCTTTTGCTATGTAGAAATCTTTTAGTTTAATTAAGTGTCATCTATTTATCTTTGTTTTCATTGTATTTTCTTTTGAGTTCTTGATCATAAAGTCTTTGCCTAAGTCAATGTCTAGAAGGGTTTTTGCAATGTGATTTTCTAGAATTTTTATGGTTTCAGGTCTTAGATTTAAGTCTTTCATCTATCTTGAGCTGATTTTTATATAAGGTGAGAGATGAGGATCCTGTTTCATTCTCCTACATATATCTTGCCAATTATCTCACCATCATTTGTTGAATAGGATGCCCTTTCCCCACTGTATGTTTTTGTTTGCTTTGTCAGAAATCAGTTGGCTGTAAGTATTTGGCTTTGTTTCTGGGTTCTCTATTCTGTTTCATTGGTCCATGTGCCCATTTTTATACCAGTACCATGCTGTTTTGGTGACTGGAGCCTTATAGTATATTTTAAAGTTGGGTAATGTGATGCCTCCAAATTTGTTTTTTTTACTTAGTCTGGCTTGGACTACATGGGTTCTTTTTTGGTTCCATATTAAGTTTAGGATTTTTTTTTTTTTCTGGTTCTATGAAGAATGATGCTAGTATTTTCATGGGAATTGCATTTAATTTATGGACTGCTTTTGGCAGTACTGTCATTTTCACAATATTTATTCTACCCATCCATGAACATGAGATGTATTTCCATTTGTTTGTGTTGTCTATGAGCTATTTCAGCAGGGTTCTATAGTTTTCCTTGTTGAGCTCTTTCACCTCCTTGGTTAGAGATAATCCTACATTGTTTGTTTGTTTGTTTGTTTTGATTTGGTGGTTGTTGCAGCTATTGTAAAAGGGGTTGAGTTCTTGATTTGATTCTCATCTTGGTATAGCAATTGTACTGATTTGTGTTTATTGATTTTATATCCTAAAACTTTATTGAATTCATTTATTAGATCTAGGAGCTTTTTGGATGAGTTTTTAGGGTTTTCTAGGTATTTGATCATATCATTGGCAAATAGCAACAGTTTGACTTGCTCTTTGCTGATTTAGATGTGCTTTATTTCTTTCTCTTGTTGAACTGAAAAAAAAAAAAAACCCAAGATATTCAGGGAACAGCTAGCACAATGCATAGAATAGCACCTCACATCTAAATACTAACATTGAATGTAAGTGGCTTAAATGCACTACTTAAAAGATAGAATGGAACATGATCTTGATAACAATGCCCTGGCTAGGACTTTCAGTACTGTTGAACAGAAGTGGCTAGTCAGTACTATGGTAAAAGAAGTGGGGAAAGTGGACATCCTTGTCGTGTTCCAGTTCTCAGGGGGAATGCTTTCAGCTTTCCTGCTTCAGTATAATGTTGGCTGTGGATTTATCATAGATGGCTTTTATTACAAGTTATTTCCCTTCTCTGCCAATTTTGCTGATGGTTTTAATCATAAAGGGATGCTGAATTTTGTCAAATGATTTTCTGCTTCTATTGAGATGATTTTTGTTTTTAATTCTGTTTATGTGGTGTATCACATTTATTGACTTGCCTACGTTAAAACATCACTGCATCCCTGGGATGAAACCCACCTATCATAGTGGATTATCTTTCAGATATGCTATTGGATTTGGTTCACTAGTATATTGTTGAGAATTTTTGTATCTATATTTATCAGAGATGTTGGTCTGTAGTTTTTTTTGTTTTGTTTTGTTTGTTTGTTTTAAATTGTGCTCTTTCAGACATTTAGATGTAGGCATTTAAAGCTATGAACTTTCCCCTAAGCACTACTTTTGCTGTAGCCCAAAGGTTTTCATAGGCTGTATTGGTATTATTCAGTTCAAGGAATTTTTAAATTTGCATCATGAATCATGGTTGACCCAATGATCATTCAGGAGCAGGTTATTTAATTTCCAGGTATTTACATGATTTTGAGGGTTCCTTTTGGAGTTGAGTTACAATTTTATTCCACTGTAATCTGAGAGAGCACCTGATATAATTTCAATTTTCTTAAAATTACTGAGAGTTGTTTTGTGGCCTATCATCTGGTCCTTCTTGGAGATTCTTCCATATGCTCATGAGCAGAATGTATATTCTGCAGTTGTTGGGTAGAATGTTCTGTAAATATCTGTTAAGTCCAGTTGTTCTAAGGTATTGCTTCTTTTTGACTTTGTCTTGATGACCTGTCTAATGCTGTCAGTGGAGTATTGAAGTCCCTGACTATTATTGTGTTGCTGTCTATCTCATTTCTTAGGTCTAGTAGTCATTGGTTTTATAAATTTGGGAGCCTCAGTGTTAAGTACATTTATATTTAGGACTGTGATATTTTCCTGTTGGACTAGTCCTTTTATCATTATATAATGTCCCTCTTTGTCTTTTTTAACTGCTGTTGCTTTGAAGTCTATTTTATCTGATATAAGAATAGCTACTCCTGCTTGCTTTTGGTGTCCATTTGCATGGAATATCTTTTTCCACTCCTTTAAATTATGTGAGTCCTTATGTGTTAGGCAAGTCTCTCGAAGACAGAAGATACTTGGTTGGTGAATTCTTATCCATTCTGCCACTCTGTATCTTTTTATTTATTTATTTATTTATTTTAAAGATGGGGTTTCACCATGTTGGTCAGGCTGGTCTTGAACTCCCAACCTCAGGTGATCTGCCCACCTTGGCCTCCAAAGTGCTTGGATTACAGGTGTGAGCCACCACGCCTGGCCTCTGTATCTTTTAAGTAGAGCATTTAGGCCACTTACATCCAATGTTAGTATTGAGATGAGAGGTATTGTTCTAGTCATCATACTAGTTCTTGCCTGAGTATCTTTTTGTTTTCCATTGTGTTGTTTTATAGGCCCTGTGTGATTTATACTTTAAAGAGGTTCTACTTTGGTGTATTTTGAGGTTTTGTTTCAAGATTTAGAGAACTCCTTTTAGCAATTCTTGTAGTGCTGGCTTGGAAGTGGTAAATTCTCTCAACATTTGTCTGAAAAAGGACTTCATCTTTCCTTCATTTACAAACTTTAGTTTTGCTGAATTCAAAATACTTGGCTGATAATTTTGTTTAAGGAGTCTAAAGATGGGCCCCAATCCATTCTAACTTGTAGGGTTTCTGCTGAGAAATCTGCTTTTAATCTAATAGGCTTTTCTTTATAGGTTACCTGATGCTTTTGTCTCACAGATCTTAAGATTCTTTCCTTCATCTTGATTTTGGATAATCTGATGACTATATGCCTAGGTGATGACCTTTTTGTGATGAATTTCCTGGGTGTTCTTTGAACTTCTTGTATTTGGAGATCTAGATCTCTAGCAAGGCCAGGGAAATTGTCCTTGATTATTCCCTCAAACATGGTTTCTAAACATCTAGATTTATCTTCTTCCTTGGGAATGCCACTTATTCTTAGGTTTGATCATTTAATGTAGTCCCAAACTTCTTAGAGGCTTTGTTCATTTTTAAAAATTATGTTTTCTGTCTTTGTGTCAGATTGGATTGTCTTCCAGCTCTGAAGTTCTTTCTTCTACTTGTTTGATTCTACTCTTGGACCTTTTCAGTGTATTTTGCATTTCTCTAAGTGTGTCTTTCATTTCCACAAGTTGTGGTTGTTTTTTATTTGTGCTATGTATTTCTCCAGAGACTTTTTTCATCCATGATCTACATTATTTTTAAAATTTCTTTAAGTTGGTTTTCACCTTTCTTTGGTGCCTCCTTGAGTAGCTTAATAATTGGCCTTCTGAATTCTGTTTCTGGCAATTCAGGAATTTCTTCTTGGTTTGGATCCATTGCTAGTGAGCTAGTGTGATCTTTTTGGGATGTTAACCTTCTTTTTCATATTATCAGAAATGTTTTTCTGGTTCCTTTAAATTTGGGTAGACTATGTCAGAGGAAACATTTGGGGCTCAAAATTTGCTGTTCAGATTATCTTGTCCAACAGGGTACTCCCTTGATGTGGTGCTCTCCCGCTTCCTCTAGGGATAGGGCTTCCTGACAGCCAGACTGCAGTGATTGTTATTGCTCTTCTGAGTCTAGCCAGCCAGCAGAGCTACTGGGCTCTGGGCTGGTACTGGAGAATGTCTGCAAAGAGTCACATGATGTGATCTGTCTTCGGGTCTCTCAGCCATGGATACCAGCACCTGCTCTGGCGGAGGTGGCAGCAGCGTGAAGCGGACTCTGAGGATCCTCAGTTATTGTTTTGTTACTGTACTGGTTTTCTTGAATGCTGGTCATGCTAGCAGTGAAGGTTGCACATGGACAGACTCAGCACCTTGGGTTAGCCAGGATGTTACTGGTGGTGGAATTAGCTGCCGTTTTCTCCTTTCCTGGAGCAGGGTTATTCTTTCATGAGTTGCTGTAATGGCTTGAGTTGGTTGGCCTCAGCCAGGAGGTGGCACTTTCAAGAGAGCAGCAGCTGTGGTCATAAAGGAAGATATCAGCTTGCCCTAAGGTTGCCTGGATAAGTATCGGGGTTTCTCAGGCAATGGGCATGGACATAGAGCTCCCAAGAGTTTATTTCTTTTGTCTTTGGCTACTGAGGTGGGCAGAGAAAGACCATAAGGTGGGGGCAGGGTTAGGCATGTCTGAGATTGGACTGTCCTTGGGCAGGACTTGCTGTGGCCTGTAGGGGATGGGGTGTGGTTCTCAGGCCAATGGACTTATGTTCCCAGGGGAATTATGGTTGCCTCTGTTGTGTAACACAGGCAGCCAGGTGTGAGGGAAAGCTGGCACTGACAGCCTTCACCCAGCCCCATGTAGCTAGCAAAGCTAGCCTCACTCCCACCGTGCCCCACCAACAGCACCAAGTTTATATCCAAACAGCCAGTGAGCAGGGCTGAGATCTTGCCCCAGGCGACAAGCCTCTTGACTGAGAAAGCAAGCAGGGCTTTCAGACCCTGCCTCTCCCCACCTGCCATGACTTCTGTGCTCACATCTGCACTTCTTGTTTGCCACACCTACCAGACCAGGAAAATTTGTGCTTAGTCAAAATTATTACAAAGTCCAGCTGAAAGTTTCCTCCTCTCTCTGTTTCTTCCCCCATTCCACAGCAGCCCTCCCTCAGGAACCCTGTGAGATAAAGTCAGAAATGGCTTCCCTGGGTTTCCTTGGGGGCTGGAAGTGTCTACAGGACTCTTCTCGCTGCTGCTTCTACTTTCATATTTTGCTTGGCTCTCTAAATTCATTTCAGCTCTAAGTAAGGTTGTATCCTTCTCCTGTGATCTGAATTTTCAGGTTCCCCAGTGAGGATGTGTGTTTGGAGGCACACTTTTCCCTTCTCACGGCTTTTCAGCTGACTCACAGAGTTTCAGTGGCAAGCTACTTCTTTCAAAGGGTCTGTGAATTCTTTCAGTTTTCTCGATATGTTCCTGCAGTAGTCCTTTTAGCAGGAGTTCACGACGTGAGTCTCCCTACACTATTCTGTCTGTCCAAGGGAGAGGTGCAAGCAGTTCTGACTACCATCTGCCATTTATTTTGCTTCCCTGATACTCAGGATTTCTTTATGAGATGCTGTGGGCTGGCATCCCCAGGCTGCAATAAGGTTTTTTTTTTTTTTTTTTTTTTTGATTTTATTTCTTGTTACCCAGGCTGGTTTTTTTTTTTTTTTTTTTTTTTTTTCCACTTTAAATATTACAGCATTCTATAAGTCTTAATTTTTTCAAAGAATTACCATTTTCAAAACTCTTAATAGACATCAGGCACTGATTGGTAGCCCGACAGCAGTTTGTTTAAATCTCTTGTTATAGTCCTTCTATTTTACCGTAATTACTTATTTGATGTCTACAAAGCCCTAAATTTTGGCTCCTCAGAAGAAACCATTTATCATAAAGCTTTGTTTTCCCAGCCACTAGAAAAACATTGGCATACGGTCAATACTGAGTAAACAATTAGTAAATGAAGTCTTACACAGAAGAGACACATCCTGTCAAAAGAGATACAGCCCTGGTTATAGTTTTTGACTTTCATGATGACAAAGAGATTTGGGAAAAACTACACACTAGAGCTGTGGCCCCAGAGCGACAGCAGCAGTGAGTGTCACCTGGGAGCCTATGAGAAATACACATTCTCAGCCCCCACTCTGCACTTATTAATCAAGAACTCTGGGCGTGGGTCACTCTAGGTCATTAGAGTGCACATTAATATCTAACAACTGCTATCTTTGAAGATTGCCTTAATGAGAGATAGCCCAATTAAATAAGGTTTATTTTACAAGGCCAGTAAAAGAAAGATTCAAGTATTTTAGGATCTTCTATCATTCCTTCCTTTAAATAATCTTTATAAAAAGATTCAGGACAATGTAGTTGCTTTTAGATATTGAATTTCTGAGATGCTAACTTGTCTATGTTAGGAGTTGGCAAATATTTTCTGTGAAGGGCCAGAGAGTAAATATTTTAGGCATTTCAGGCTATACGGTCTGGGTAATTGCTACTCAATTCTGCTGTTGTCACATGCAGGCAGCTACAGACAGTGCATAAACAAATGGGTGTGCCTGCGCACCAATAAAACTTTATTTATGGATACTAATATTTGCATTTCATGTAATTTCTATGCGATACAAATAATTATTCTCTTTTTCATTTAAAAAAATCTCTTTAAAAATGTAAAAGCCATTCTTACCTTATTGGCTACACAGAAATAGGTAGTGGACTGGATTTAGCCCACAGGTTATAGTTTACCAACCCATGGTCTATGTAGTAATCAATTACATTGAGATTGATTTTTAGATTTTTCATTATAAATTATATGAGAATGTCCAGGTGTAGATATCATTTATTAACTGAATACTTAATATGTGCCTAGCAAATAAAGCAATACATATAAAGCTTTTATCTTTAGGGAGCTTATGAGTCCAGAAAAGACATGAAAATTAACTAAATAAGTGGCGGGGCATGGTGGCTCACGCCTGTGATCCCAGCAATTTGGGAGGCCAAGGCGGGCGGATCACGAGGTCAGCCTGGCCAACATGACGAAATCCCATCTCTACTAAAAATACAAAAATTTAGTAGAGACGGGATGGCAGGTGTCTGTAATGGTGAGATGGCAGGTGCCTGTAATCCTAGCTACTCGAGAGACTGAGGCAGGAAAATCTCTTAACCCGTGGAGGCGGAGGGTGCAGTGAGCCGAAATTGCGCCATTGNAAAAAAAAAAAAAAAAAAAAAAAAAAAAAAAAAAAAAAAAAAAAAAAAAAAAAAAAAAAAAAAAAACAAAGAAAATTAACGAAATAAGTGAGTGAGATAGAGAACATAATCAGAATATTGTAAGTGAGGGTAACAAAGAGAATTGCTTTGCTTTAGACAGACTGGGTAACAATGGCCCATCTGAGGGGGTGCTATTTCTACTAAGAGGAAAAAGCTCATGAAAATGTGCCCAGAAGAGGGTTACAGGCCAAAGCATAGCAAGCCTGAAGTCCCCGGGAAAGAAAGAGCACATAGGCACTGATGAAAGCCAGCATGACTGAAGCATAGCAAGTGAGGAGGGGAGGAACAGTGTTTGAGCCTATGGAGATGACAGGAAGCAGATTGCACAGGGTCCTGTCAGTGAAGTCAAGCATTTTGGGAAGGGTTTATGCAAAGGGCTAACTGGATTTTATTTAAGGCTTTAAAAACGACTTCCTTCTTGTTACTCTGTGGAAAACAGATTCGGAGGGGACCAAGAGAACAGGAAGACAGTTTGAAGACTAGACGAAAGGGTACATTTGTGTGTGTGTGAAAGAGAGATTCATAAGCATGCATCAGATATCATTAAAACTGAAAGACTTACGGCAGAAATTCAGTAAAACAAAATGATTTCCCAAGCCCAAACGGATGGTCTCATGATTGCAGATTAAAAACAAGTTCAACTAGAGACTCTGAGAAGTCTTTTGGAGGTTGATATAATGGGATTTGATCTAGATACAGAACAAAATCTTGAAGGAAGAGGACAAAAGCTTCAATCAACATTATCCAGCAGCTAAAGAATGATATTCTTTATAGGAATGTAGAGAGAAAAAGGAACTTTGAATAGGTAGGTGGATGTCAAGAATGAATAAGCTTTGATAGTTTACTTCATCACAATGAACAGCTATTCAATTCAGCTCAGTAACGACATTACTAGAGGCATCTATCTAATAACACAACCCTATTAGCAGATCTGTCTAAATTGATATTGAAAGGACAATTAAAATTGGCATGCAGGCTACAGCCAATGTTGTAAGCTGGAATGTACTGAACATAATTTTTAAAAAAGGTATACTGTTAACATTGGGACATAAATGCAAATTAGAGTAATGACTTCATTCAGCAATTTCCTTTATATAAGGCCATTTGAATCAGACTCTTTCCTCAATAGTAAAGGGCAAATCCTTATTAATTTAGATGATTACCTCACAGGAATGAACAGTAAGTGAAATCAATACCATAAGGTCTGGTCTGCCATTTCCTTCCCATTACTTCATGTCACTAAGACAATGATGAGAACGTTTAAAAGTTTTCTTGCATGGTGGTTCATAAGTATTCACTAATCTCTTCCAACAATCTTCTTACACTCAGAAAAGAAATCTAATGTTGTATTTGGAAGTTTTATTTTAAAAAGGTAAGTATTGATACAGATAATATAAACTTTTAGTCACTATCTTGTATAGAAATACTAGGAATCCATTGCCACTAAGGTAGATAATTATTCATGTGAACTTTATGCTAATCATTCTAATTATTGCTTAGAAAAATAAAAGTGCCATATAGCAAATCCTCACACCATTCTCTTACATTCATGCCATGAACAACCAATAGCACGAGTGTGACTATAAGTTTCAGGAAACGATCTCCGTGCTTTGGGCTGGAGGCAGTGTACTGAAATTCATGAATTACAACTATTCTGACAAGATCCCTTGATGGCTCCAGGGACTGGAAATGGAATATGAAACTTCTGACCCAAAGGTCACTGGCTCCAATTTGGCTTAAACTAGTAGTGACTACAAGTTATTATCAATAGACAGCTGTTCAGCAACTGCTACAAAATGAATTGTCGATTTCAGTGTAATTTCTAAAAGACAGGTGTCTGTGTCGGGAACTCATGAATCCTTCAGGCCTTAAGGTGGATAGTTCTAGCCAGGGGTCAAGACATTGACTAAAAGGAGATATCGTACCACTTTCCAGCCTTTATAAAGTAGCTATTTTTAGATGGGAGCAGCCACCATTTTTGGCAACTGGCAAGAGTGTTTGTTACTTGATAGTTTGTTATTTGTGAGGTGGGGATACATTTATATCTAACTTTGATTGCTCCATATATCTATGTTTATGTTTAAATAAGACATAACAGATCTTACTGGGAAATGCTTGGAGAAGATGTTAATAAAATAACAGACTCTTGCTACTCAAAGTGTGATCTGAAGTCCAGTAGCATCAGCATCACCTGGAAACACATCAGAATTGCAAACTCTGAAGTACATCCCAGACACTGAATCACAATCTGCATTTTAACAAGACCTTCAGGTGACTCAGTCACTCAATAACTGAGTGAAGTTTGAGGAGTGCAATATGTCTTGAGGACACATTGCATAGCTGCTTACTGATCACAAAGTGAACTCAATAAATATATGACAAAAAGATCTGAAACCTGACTTTCTGTATCTTAATTTCATAATCTAGTGTACCTGGCTGTTTATCATACTTATGTTACTGCTTATAAAATAGCCTGCCTATTTGTTGTCTCAGCACCCCTGCTGGACTTTAAGCTCCTAGAGTGCAGGTATCCAACCTGGCATTCCTTTTGAGTCCAATGTAAGTTTTATTACAGAATAAATGAACTTAAAATTATAAGTCTTTAGCACCTTAAAGTAAATTGAGGCATGTCAAATAATTCAATAAGAATCTGATTCTTTTTTTTCTTTTTTTGAGATGGTATCGCTCTGTCATCCAGGCTGAAGTGCAGTGGCTCAATCTCTGCTCACTGCAAACTCCGCCTCCCAGGTTCAGGCGATTCTCCTGTTTTAGCCCACTGAGTAATTGCAGTTACAGGCATGCATCACCATGACCAGCTAGTTTTTGTATTTGTAGTAGAGATGGAGTTTCACCCCGTTGGCCAGGCTATTCTCAAACTCCTGACCTCAAGTGATCTGTCTGCCTCAGCCTCCCAAAATGTTGAGATTACAGATGTGAGCCACCATGCTCAGCCCCAAATAATCTGATTCTTATGCAACATTAATTTAAACAGATTGTGTTTACCTGAGAGACCTGAAGAGCTAACATGATGCCCTGGATCATTAACCAGCAGTAAATTGCTAACCAATATTTAATGACATTGATGGTAGGATACATTGTAAGAGTATTTTGTCCACTCTGCTAAACTTGTAACCACAACACAATTAAATACTTAGGGTAATTTTCAAAATGAGTTTGTATAGCCCACATTAGTATTTCCTACATTACATTAAAATTAGTCAACATGAGACTGATTAGCTAGAATATATTTAAAATTTGGATTATGATTTTGTTTGTATGATGTTTATAGTCTCTATCTTCCAAAGGAAAATCTAAACTGCATTAACCTATGGTACTAATAAATCAGTCTGCCTGAAATTCAGCTGTTCCTGAATCTGAGGCTTCTGTTATAAAACTAAGCCAAAAAAGCTAAACAATATATTGAATATTTTCTGCAACACGTATATTATCACCCTATTCAGATTATCTAAAGTAAAGTTGTTCATGTATTTGGGTTCCCAAGGTTTTTATAAGAAGCTCTCTGAAGTCAGCTATATGTGTCAGTTTGGGCAAGTTTCCTAAGTTTCTGGGTTCCTATTTTAATAATTTTTGTTTTTTTTTTAAAAGAAAATATTAAGACCAAATTTACAATGCTGTCTTGAATATTTAATGAGATAAGCTTGAACCAGATTTTTGGCAGACATGTACTCCCTGGTTATTTGTACTATTGCTACGTCTAGTATCTCTGCTACCACCACTACTATTGTTATCACTAACTAGCATTCCTACTTGCAGCACAATATTTGCTTTGAGATCGTTAAGTTGTGTATCAGATTTAAACATAACCAGACATATAAGATCCAGTCTTACAGGGTTCACCAGGTAACATCAAAACATAACACTCTAAATTAAAGGTAAGCTTGAGAAAGATATACAATTCTGCAGGTCTAATTATCTTTCCTATTAATTCTAAAAATTCTCAAGTACAGCTTAATCTAATTGTGGCCTTTGTTTAAGCCTTGGGAAATTAAACAATTGACTGTTGATTAGAATATTACCAACAGCTGTGTCCCCCTGTGTCCTCTCCCTTAGTAGAAACGAATGGTGCTTTTATCACACCTGCTATGAAAGAACGTCGTGTCTCTCTCTCTACTTAGAAGCAGTATAATTTAGGATTAAGAGTATAACCTGTGAACTCAAATCAATGCTTAAAGCTGGGTTGTGCCACGTGGTAGCTATGTAAGTTGAAGCATGTTACAACTTCTACAAAACAGGGATAATAACAGGTGCCTACCGCACAGAGTTGTTTTGAAGTTGTTAAATGGGATGTTGAAGACTTTTGCATAGCACAACTTCGTGCATTGGACATGGTAACTAATAAATATTACTATTTTCCAGACTTGAACATATTAACAAAAGGCATCTTCTCTTCCCCTGGGGCCATGCTCATTTAATTGTACACTAAGTTCTCACTTATTGCCATTGATAGCTTCTTGGAAACTGCAACTTTAAGCAAAATGACATTTAATGAAACCAATTTTACTACAGACTAATGGATATAAACGAGTTAAGCTCCCAGGACCTATTTCTGGTCATAAAAACAACACCAAACTCCAAAATAGAGACCCCAAACACTTTCAACACTAAACATTAAAATAAATGTGAACTTTACATACATTTAAGAAAGATTTATTAAAATAAGTAAGATTATTTACCCAATTTTTGGTGAATCAGTGAGAGACAGCATTCATAGCGGTTGGTTGAATTAAGGAAAAAGTGTTTACAAAGTAACAACTGTAAGAAGGACCTCCTATCACTAAGCAGTTCATAAACAAACAATAAGAACCACGGCAGGTTTGCTGAGTAATTTTGCACCTCACAGTTTATTGTGGTGTATTGGTATGATTATTCTAGTCTTTATAAATTGTTATTTGACAACAATTTGTATTCATTTGTTCGTTCATTCATTCATTCATTTTTCCAACCTGTATATTCCAGTTCAGGGATGAGGATGGCCGGAGCCTATCCCAGAAGCTCAGGGTGTAAAGCAGGAACCACCTTGGACAGGATACCATTCTATCACAAGCCACACGTACACACACACACTCAGATTGAGACAATTCAAACATGCCAACTCACATAAAGTGCACATCTTTGCAATGTGGAAGGAAACTGGAGTATCTAGAGAAAACCCACACAGACAAGGGAGAATGTATAAACCCCACACGGACAGTGGCTTCAGTGTGGAATAGATTTTTTCTCACATCAATGTTATAATGACACAATCGTGAATGTAATGACATTATCCAAGGAGCTGCTCTATTCTCAACAGAGGACACATTTCAATGGACTGACCTTAGAAACTGCTGAGCCCAGACTGCCTTAACCTTTTAAGTTTCTTTTCTTCTCACCTCTAGGATTGGGTTCTCTGAGAACACTGATTAATACGATATCTTTAAATTACCCTAGGTCATGGTAACCTACTGACTTCCTAACCCCTTTCTCAAGCTCACTGGTTTTGCCTTCAGAGTTAGAAAGAGACTTGACCAAATATCTAGTCCGAACTCCCATTTGAGGCATTACAGTTATGCCTGCGTTCCCAGTGTTCATGCAGCGTCAGTTTTCAACACTTCTAATGTTGCAAAGTTCACTACATAATTAAGTAACCTATTCCATTTCTGGATAGCTCTTCGTTATGAGAAACTTATTCTTTCTTTGGAGCAGAAATCATTGTTCTTTGTTACATAAAGCTGAAGATACTAGTTTGAGCTTTTGGATTAGTATAGGATTAAGTCTAAAGGTTACTGCACAAGACAGGCCTCCATATATTTTAAGATTGCTGGCATGTCAGCTGGGCACGGTGGCTCATGCCTGTAATCCCAGAACTTTGGGAGGACAAGGTGGGTGTATCACTTGAGGTCAGGAGTTCCACATCAGCCTGCAACATGGTGAAATCTCCATCTCTACTAAAAATACAAAAATCAGTAGGGTGTGGTTGTGAGTGTCTGTAAACCTAGCTACTTGGGAAGCTGGTAGGCAGAGGTTACAGTGAGCCGAGATCACGCTACTGCTCTCCAGCCTGTGCAACAAGATTAAAACTCCATCTCAAACAAAAACAAAAACAACAACAAAAAAAGATTTCTTTCATGTCTTAATGTTTAAAATGCAGTGTTGAACACAACTGAATACAGTAGTAGAGACCTTATTTTACCAGTATAGAAAACAGTGGGAAGATTATTATTTCTTTGATTTAGATGTTAACTATTAAGTATAAATTCAATGTCTATACTGAGGTAAAAAGAATTTACTTTTGTTTGAACTTGCAGAATGAGATTGCTTGAAAAAGCATACTGGCTTTCAAAATGTATATGCCCTTTTACTATCCATCCATAGGTTTTTTAAAACCTCCATTCAAGGGAAAAGTTTCCCTTTTCACCTTCTATATATAGATTGCTAATAAGTTTAAACTACTTTTAGTAGCATCATCATGTCCTACAAAAGTAGGTTTCCTGTTTGAGAGGTTCAGTTTGACAAGCACTTTCGGTCAGCAAAAATTTGTGGACTTTGAGAATGAGAAAAGCTGACAGATAAAAGCTGGCTTGGAACTACTAGTTAGGTCTTATGAGTAGGAGCTGGTATTCCCATCCAGGCTGTGGTGTTCTCCTGTGGAATATCAGCAGTTTCACAGAACATCAACTTCAGACAAGGCCATCGTGTGACTATAGAGGATCAAGACAAAAGTAAGACCACCCTCTGTCACATATTTCCCAACTATTGCATTCACCTTGCTTCATTCATCTGCATTCTAGATAAGAATTATAAATATCCAATCATAAAATCACCCCTGATTCCTCGCGGCATCCATCTAATCTGAAGAAGACTCCCACTGCTTTGAGTCCTCTTCAAAATCACCTACTATAAAGCCAAATCCTGAATCTTCCTGCTGAGATGACTCACAATGCTCCATGCTGTGCTCTCTCCCTCATTTCTCAACAACGAGTTAATAAAATCCGTCTTTCTTTAACTATACGCGTGCTCCTGGTGACCTTGGCTGAAGGGCATTGGCATCTTGTTACTGAGGTGACACATAAAATTAAAAGACTACCGGAAATTTTATCAAATGCAAAACCTACCATACATTTCTTATGACCTATAAAACACAAGTATAATATGTCAATGTATTAACAGGATGATGCAAATTTGGAAATTAAATCGTTTAATAAGGGCCTATTTGTGTGTTTGTTACCATGAACTAAAACTTATTTTCCGATGGAAATCTTGCATCTGCCTTATCTAGAGTTTCACCCTTAACTTCTACTATAGTCTGAGTATTTGTCCCTCCTATCATTGACAGTGTTAAGAGGTGAGGCCTTTGGGAAGTGATTAGGTTTTCAGGGTGAAGCCCTCACAAGAAAGACTAGTGCCTTTACAAGAGAGGCGCAAGGTAGCTCCTCTGTCTCTTCCATCATGTGTGGACACAGAAAGCACTGTCTACAAACCAAGAGCAGACCCTCACCAAATATCAAATCTGCCTTGATCTTGGACTTCCAAGCCTCCTGAACTTTGAGAAACAAATTTCTGTTGTTTAAAAGCCACCGGTTTATAGTGCTTTGTTATAGCAGCCTGAATGGACTAAGACAACATCCTCTGGAACAGAAGTTAGACGATCTTCTGTTCAGGCACCTGTTCTTCTGGCACCTCAGTTTTCGTAAGAGAATCAATCCTATCCGCCACTCAGCTGATAAAACATTTAATGCTCCACTTGACTGGCAATAGGGCGCCAGTTCATCAGGTTCGTGCCAGAAAGGATAAGCTTGGACTTAGGACAGCTCAATACACTTCAAAAGCTCAGCCAAGAAAAACAATATTTGTAAAGATTAGGGGAAAGAGACAGTCCATATATTCCTCTAGATACTCTAAAATCTACTCCTAGAATAAGCCAGACAGATAGAAGACTGTTAATACCTGGATCTTGAAACACTGATTCCCCAGATCAAGAGCTTTTACCCAATGACACTTTTGCATGACTCCACTGGACAAGGCTGAGGACATTTTAAAATAAAAGTTTTATGATCTTTGATGCTGATGTTTTTTATATTAATATCATATCCCCTACATGCAAACTCATGAGAGACTCCTGTTAGTGTTGTGTATTCTCTGAACAGTTTTTTTTTTACTCATGAACATTGTGACTCTTACAGCTAATCCTTCTTTCTTAATGCCTAATTTCCACAGAGACAAGTTAATGGTATAGTTTTAGGAATATGTACACTACCTATTGCAATTATACAGAACTTCTTCTAAGCATGCATTTAGGGTGTCTCTTTTTATCTTCTTTTAAAATCAATTCCTTTTTTCATTTTTATATGAATCCTTGTAAGTTGTCTTAAGTCAGTTTAGACGGAAATAGGGGAATAAATAAATAATAATTACTGAGAATAGATTTAGTAAGTTGTAAAAGTTCAGATACCAGTCAAAATATGGGCTGCTCACTATCTTAACTTTATAAATGAATTTGATTCCAGATTCACTTTCTCACTGTATATGAATACTGCTTCTTTGTTTCCTTGTAGAGTACAAATTTTATCACTGACTTAGCCAAATCAGTATATTTTGAATCTACTTTGGAGGGTTTATTAGCAAGTTGCATTGTTAATTACTTTAGTGGGTTGTTCAAATGGCTGTGGTTAATTGGGAACACTCTTCAAAAAAAAAATATATATATATATATACACACACATATATATATATGATATATATATTTATATATATTTTATTTTATATAGAGATTTTATTTTATATATATGTGTGTGTGTATATATATATACATATATATATGTATATATATACACACACACTTATTATTATTATTATTTTTTTTGTGAGACAGAGCTTTGTTCTTGTTGCCCAGGCTGGAGTGCAGTGGTGCAATCTTGGCTCACTAAAACTTCTGCCTCCCAGGGTCAAGCAATTCTCCTGCCTCAGCCCCCGAGTAGCTAGGATTATTGGCTACCCATGCTCAGCTAAGTTTTGTATTTTTAGTAGAGATGGGGCTTCACCATGTTGGCCAGGCTGGTCTCAAACTCCTAACCTCAGGTGTTCCACCCACCTTGGCCTCCCAAAGTGCTGGGATTACAGGCATGAACCACTGCACCCGGCCAACTCTTCAAATTTTTTCTGGACTAATGCATACCAAGTTTACACTGTTTCTTGTTTGTTTGTTTGTTTTGTATACACTCACATTATAGAAACTTACAGGCCTTCAACTTTTCTGCTTCTCTTCCACAAGATTTATTGTCAAGCCAGATGTCTTGCTTTTGCATTATTTCAAGAGATCTTATTGCTTGCTTAGTTAAAATGTTCCTCTTTACACTTACTTTGCATGTGAATTAGATACCCAGCATCAATGATTTGAAAGCCACATACATAAATGATATTCCCACTGCACATCAACCTTGAGAGAAGACAGTTCTGAGGAGATTCTCCTGAGGAGACGCCTTCCAGGGAGGCCCTAAGAGGGTAACTTCTCATCCAGCTGTTGTACTCGAAGTCAATTATATGAAAGTTTAAATTCCAATGCCAAGTATAAGTGGCTGTTACCAGTTTCCATTGTTGGTTGCTGTTGTTGTTGTTTTTCAGAGGGTGTCTTGCTTTGTTACCCAGGCTGGAGTGCAGTGGCACGAACATGGCTCACTGCAGCCTCGACTTGCTGGACTTAAGTGATCCTCCCATCTCAGCCTCCTGAGTAGGTGGAACTACAGGAGTGCACCACCATACCCAGCTAATTTTTGCTTTTTTTGTAGAGACAAGTTTTTGCCACGTTGCCCAGATGAGTTTCAAACTCCTGAGCTCTAGCAACCCACCCGCTTTGGTCTTCCAAAGTGCTGGGATTACGGGCATAAGCCACTGCACCCAGCTCCAGTTTGCATTGTTAATGAAATAAAAGCTCAATATACTTTCAGCAAATTTAATGGGCAATTTGACTTGAAGAAAAACAAACATAAAAAGTATTTTTAAAACAACCATAGATTTTTAGGTAGGCATCTGTTTTCCTTTTAACTCAGAAATACATTGCATGAAAACATACAGCAGGCATGACAGTAAAAACAGCCTTACTAAGAATTTGTAAAGGTAAAAATGAGAAACTATACAGATATACTGTCCAGTGGTGTGGTTGACAAAAATGGTGTCTGTAGCTGCCATATTGTAAATTGCTTATTTTAAAAACTGTAGGCCTGTGATTTGTCCCAGCTACAACGGGCAGACACAGATTACCTGTGCTGAAATACTGCAGAAGGTCAGGGTTGCTCCATCTGGAGTGCCCTGAGCCAAAGAGAAACACGAAGCCAATATCTAAGGGGTGAAGCAAGGTTCAAATTCTGGGCACTGCAAATACAAACAACAAATCCAAAGGGCTAGAAACAAGTACAAAGGCAGAGTGAAAGGGCCAAAGGTCTAAAACTGAGTAAGGTGGTAGAGAAAGTACAAATTGCCCACACAAGGTCAATGAGCTCCGGGCAATTACTGTGGATATGAATGGGTGTTAGTGGCTTTTAAGAGCTGTGGCTAGCATGGAGTGGAGGAAGATGAGATCGTCTTAAAAACTTTAAGAGGCAGAGGAGGAAAATTCAGAAGTTGCCTGTAAAATCAACTTTAAGTGTAAAAAACACGAAAGTGCATTCCAGAGCCCAGATTTGTCCTTTCATAAAAGGGTAATGGCCTAGGTTTTAAAAGGTAGCAAAATGCTGTGCATGCCCATCTGTTTGCATTCTTACAGTTATAATACACTTTGACTACATAAGCATTTTCAGAGCTTTATTTTAATTATCACAACACAGTTAACGACTTAAAAGTTTTCTGTGTTACTATCCATGCTGCCCAAATTTTTCTCATTAATGAAATAAATGTTTATGGCAAACTGTAAAATATTCGAGGTCACCTTGGAAATGCACTGAGTTTTAACAAGAAAATAGTAAGGGGAATGTAACTGTCTTTCAGATAAATACATGATTTGAAGACCTCTGTTGTTAAAGTGTTACTGGTGAAAGAAGAATTGCACTTATACAAACAAAATAAAACCTGCTTTCTTCAAACTTCATCCCCAAGCCTGACAACTCAGACGAAACGATCCCGAGTTAAGTGAGATGATTATCTCATTTGAGCTACTGATTATGAAACCCCCAACAATGTTCTAGACACTGTCCTGGGTGCTAAACACATCCCTTACTATGCTCAACAGTTCTAAGACACAAGCCTTTGTGCAGACAAGCAAACCAGGGCTCAGGGAAGTCATGTTGCCCCAAATCACAATGTTACCAAGTAACAGAGATAGGATTTGGATTTTGGAATAAACCTAGAGTTTTAATTGTGTCTGCTATGAGATGTTGCTTCCTATGATGTGTATTTGTCCTAATCCAGGAAAATGGAAAGGAGTGGGCCCTGGGGGCAGTGGAGGGAAATTCCAAAAGAAGGAATGATGTGATGTGAAGCCCCAAGCAGAGTCTGACCTCAGCCCTGCAATGGGATTTCTATTAGGTTATGTCTGCTCTGTAAAATGTGCTGGTTATATGTATTTTCCCCCATTTCTAGTCCTAAAAATGTGTTCCCCTTTATTTAAAAAGAAAGATGATGTAATCCCAGCACTTTGGGAGGCTGAGGCAGGCGGATCACAAGGTCAACAGATCGAGACCATCCTGGTCAACATGGTCAAACATCATCTCTACTAAAAATACAAAATTAGCTGGGTTTGGTGGTGCGTGCCTGTAGTCCCAGCTACTTGGGAGGCTGAGGCAGGAGAATCGCTTGAACCCGGGAGGTGGAGGTTGCAGTGAGCCCAGATCGTGCCACTGCAATCCAGCCTGGCGACAGAGCAAGATTCCATCTTAAACAAAACAAAACAAACAAACAAAAAACAATGAAACAATAACATTTCATTTAAGGAAAATGCATTCTGAGATGCTCTCCAGGAAGTGAAGATAGACTGATACTGATTCACTGACCCAAAAATGGTCTCATACTTGCTTCCATGTTTGTTAAAAGAGGGAAACATTGGAGAAAGTAGGCTGTCATGATTACACAGAGCAAAGCTAGCTGTCTGTGAAGTCATGGTTAACAGTCACCAAGGCTTGTGTAAGTACTTGTGAAAGTGCTCCATGGAGCCTCAAGCACCATCATGATTTGGTCACACTTTTGAACTAATCAAGCTTCAGCTTCATACTGGTGAACGTCACATAAATCTGCAAGTCCATGTGAATTTACTCATTCTGTTTGTCACACCTCAGAATAGTAACTTTCTTTATATGCAGAATTTTAAAAGTATGCAAAATTCTATGCAATAGTGCTGTGGGATTCAGGACGCATTGCCCCAAAACATGGCACTGTGGCATTTGAGAACAGCAGAGACAGAAGGTCACTCACCTTCTTCTCACCTGTCGCCCCGGAAGACGGCCATAAATCCCAGAAGGATTTTCTAACCTTCCCCTGAAGCAGGTCATAGGACCCTCGTTTGAGAGGTGCCTTTCCTACACCCAGAGGAAAAGAACATCTTTATCTTTGACAACACAGGGTCACAGGGAGGAACCTGAACAAACAGGCTTTGCTAAATTCTACCAGGTTATTCTCATTAAATCATACCCCCTTTGTTCAATTACATTTTCCCCCTCTCCATTAAACTTAGCATAGAAATACACAGTTTGGCCAGGTATGGTGGCTCATGCCAGTAATTCCAGCACTTCAGGAAGCTGCGGTGTGAGGAGTATAAGGATGGCTTGAGCCCAGGAGTTAGAGTCCCCCTGGGCAAGATGGTGAGACCTTATATATATGATAAAATAAAATAAAATAAAATAAGCCAGGCATGGTGGTGCAGCCTGAGAAGGCTGAGGTGGGAGGATTACTTGAGTCCAGGAGTTGGAGGCTACAGTGAGCTATGATCACTGCACTCCAGTCCAGGTGACAGAGTGAGGCACTTTCATAAATAAATAGGTTTAACTATTTCTTGGGACTTTGTTTCCTTATGAAGGTTTCTATGCCGAATAAAATTCAACCAGGGACCATAAGAGGGTCAAGGAATATTTTTCATTCCCTTTAGTACAGGCAGGGCCAAGTACATATCAAATTTGGTATTATTACTACTGATACAATGAATAGCTTCAGTTATGTGTATATCTTGAATTTGCTACATATTTTTCAGATATTTTTTATTCAAAGTACATTGCTTTAGAGATGGCATCAACTTTCAGTTGCAATTAAAAAATTCCCAGATGCTAGCTATGTTTAACTGACAGTTATTAGTTATTTAATATTTGTCCTCTTTTTAAACATAAAAGTCAAAGATACACCTTTCTATTTGAACATTCCTCTATAGTTGTTTACCTGGTACAAGATAACAAGGTGATCTAAATCACCATTTTATATAATTTGCACCTGAAATAAAGCACTGAACTCTATTAGGCTGAATCATAAAATTGTCATTTTCATACATAGTAAATGACCAAATGTCAGAAATTTCATATAAGATATATAGACACATATAAAATGAACTATTCTGGCTGCAAAAGTTTCTGTACATAAAACTGCAATGAAAAATGTGATATGAATTATGAAATTAAGATATTATAAAATTAAAATTGCTGCAATTAAACCCAACTATGGCAATGATAATAAAGTTATTTCTGAAGGCTTATTGTCTGGACTCGGGAACTGAGTTTATAGTACCTATTTATGTTGCTACCTGCTTGATAAAAGCATAGCACATCATTATTTATAAGGTGCTAAAGGAAAAAAGCTTACTATTATCACATTTGAGAAAGTCAATAAACATTTTTCATGGATGGATTTTAGTCAATGGCTACTCTTAGATATAGCATTTTAAAGTACTCAGTCCCAAATGCGTTTATCTAAACATTCATTTCTAACTACATCATGTTTCTATTGCATATATACATATTTTTTTCTTTTCTTTTTTTTTTTTTTAACAACCCTCAACTTTTACCACTAACCACTATTGGGTGGGCTGAAGTCTCAAATGCTAAAAGCACATAATAATGCAAATTGTCTTGGGAAGAGTATTGGAATAAAATCAGTAAAGCTATTACCATGTTTAAAAAAGAAAACCTAGTAACTATCAAAGGCCTTAAATTCAACATATGTTAGCATATCTAGAAAGCTCTTCAATCATAATAATGCCCAATATTTCCTTAGCATTTTATATTTTTCCAAAAAGTGTACACACACACACACACACGCAATAGCTTATATTATGCCTCACAGGAACCCAGCATAAGAAGCAGAGAAGATAATAATCCTGTCACATGAAATGTGGAGAAAGCAAACCTCAGTGAGGCTGAGTAACTTATGTATGGGAGGGCAACTTATGGTTAGGGCAAAACTGGGTAGAACATAAATGTTGGTCTTCTGGTACTTTTGCCCAGGGCCATGTGCACTTTGCTGACAAACTCCACCCAATAGTCACCAAACATATTGTAAGGTCGGTTGCCTGGACGGGAGCTTGTACACGCCCATCCCTCTCCACGCCTGAAAATTACATCACCGGAATCTGCTTCGCCACAACCACTTCTGCACTCGGCACCTAGCCCGCCTTGGAAAACCCCGCTGCACTCAGCACTAAGCTCTGCACTCGGCACCTAGCCTGCTGTTGGAAATCCCCTCTGTACTCAGCACTAAGCTCTGCACTTGGCACCTAGCCAGCTGTTGGAGAACTCCGCCAAAATTTAAAAGAAGCCCCGCCAAAACCTGCCCAATAGCACATTGCCCGTCCAGCCCGCTCACTGGAAATCCTGCCTACCTACCTATAGCAGCTTGCCACGTCCGTGTCCTGTTTCTCCACAGCCAATCAGAGCACCTTCCCTCCCTATATAACCCCACGCCTGAGAGGAGTCAGGCGAGACTTCTCTGGCCCCCTTTCCCTGGACCATAGAACCTCACCTGGGAGCCGAATAAATTGGCATCGAATTGTTCTCATGCAGGCCTCAGTTTCCTCATTTTAAACTTGGCAATAAACCTTACAGAGAATAAACCTTACAATATACTGGTTTGGGAAGTGTGCAGAGTCTCCTTTTGCATTAACATGGGCTGATTACATGGGCTGATTTCATGGGCTTCAGCACTGGATTAATCCGTTTACTTATGGGTACTGCATATCTTCATATCCTAAAGTTGTGACAACTCTACAATGTTTGCATTGGAAGGTTAATTAGAAGCTTATGGGAAGATGCAAGCTAAATTGAAAGGACTTGCAAGGATGAGGAGATATGAAGCAATACCCTCTATTTGTAAGTGAGAGCAGCCCTGGGGATGGAGGTGTCTAGAGCCAATGCTAAGAACAAGCGACGGTTTTGCTCACTATTGTCTAAATACCTTCACGTTTTCCCATTTCCATGTCTTTCTCAAGGCTTTCCCCTTACAGAAACACATTCCCTTCTCTTTCCTGTGTGAAAGCCAAGCTTCCTCTGTTTGGAATCCTACACTTAAAGAATTGTGGGTTTGCAAGACAGTCTGGTCTAGACCTCTTATTTCACAGGTGAGGAAACTGAGGCTACAAGATTTTAATTTGCCTAAGTACGAAATAAGTATACAAAGCTTATTTTGTGTGTAAAAAATAGGATTGTGGTTTCCTAACTCAGTGATGTGAGTTTTACCTTCTATATCGAATTGCCAACTTTTACATTCATCCTTCCTTTTACAATTAAATTTCTGTATGTACTGTATATATCTTGCCAGAACAACAAGATTGGAAGCTCCCTAAAAAAGCTAGTTAGCATTGTTGTATTCTCCTTCCAAGACCTGGCACCATTTTCTGCTCATGACCTGGTAAGTTGAAATATTAACAAAAGGCTGCCTTTCTTCCAGAGTAATTTTAGAGAGAAGGAGTTTCTTGGCTACTCCCTTCCCCATCTTACTTAGAAGTATTCTTTAGTCTTTGTGCTATGAAACACATATGGAGGCTCCCAGGGCTTCTCCACTCTCCCAGCAAGCTCCTGACCCACCGCTATGAAACAGGATGCTGACTTACAAAAACTAGTGCAAAAACTAGAGGAATGTTGCTAACCAGAAATACTTTCTAGAAAGTCAGTGACATCCATATAGACATGGAACAAAGTTTTCTTGTTACAGTCCTCCAAGGAACAAGCAATAATAAAGGTTTTTCTTTTTCTTCTCTTAAAAATTAATAATCCATTTCAGAGCTGATTTCAGTGTAATCAGAGGCACACTTTTTGCTTATTATTTAAAATATAATGGAATATGCACATGTAAGAAAATGATTTCAAACTTACAGTGCAAATGTCACCTCCTCTATAAAGTCATCCTGGCTACTCCAGGGGGTCTCTCAATACTGTACTGATCATCTTTAGCACTTTACTGCCACACTTTAAAAAAAAAAAATAGTTGATTGTGTATGTGACTACATTCTCCGACTTAAATATAAATATTTTGGGTGTTCTATTCTTATTCATTTGATTGCCTCCTATAAGACCATGGTGTGTAATAAATCATTAATATATATCAGTTGAATACAAATATAACAATTAGAGTCAGCAATTAATTATCTGATGTCTTGAAGTTGGTATGAAATAAATGAAGTTTTCTGCCTTTAACACATTTATGTATTCCCATTTAAGGTGAATCAGAGAGAACACAGAAAGAGATAAATATTAATTTAAAAAGAAATATGTGTCTTCTGCTAGCAAAGTGCGCTAAATCTGTGTGTAAGATACCAGATGGTTCATGGTGATTCAAATTCATAGTGACAAGAAAGGAAAGTAACCACTTTTTACTGTGATTTTAAGTATTCCTTTAGTATTATTCATGATGATAATATCTTTCCTTAAAAAGTAACAATTTTTAAAATTCCAAAAAAGAAGAATGAACTTTAAGGATCACTTTTGAAGTTGTTTCTAAAACAAGGTACTTTTAGCAAACATGAGACAGTGAAAATGGTTACTTTTGACTCTGCAAGGTGTTAGTAACACTGAAACTAACCTAAAGCCCTAGCCCAGGAGGCCAAAACGTAGGTTCTGTGATAATTTACAACTCTCCATCCTTCAGTTTCTCCACTGCCTTTTTGGGTCCTTATAATCACCTAAGAGGTCATATGGTAAAATAACATTCTCAAAAGTGTGACAGTAATTGTAATAGTCCCAGCTGTGACTTGGTCTCAATAACTATTCAGTTGGCCCATGTGAGGGTGATCATACAGTGCCTTTGCAGCTATTCCAACAAAGGATCCTTTGAGACACCGTTTTTTTTTTTTTTTTTTTTCCTGCAAAGCCTTGTAGTCAACACACCAGGATGACTTTAAAGTGCCATTTATTTATTAATCAAGGTCATGTGCGTGGTGCAGTTTTACAGTCACTTAAATATACATGAAACTAATTTTAAATTTCAGGAACCCAATTTCATTTTTGTATCTTAACAAAATGTATAGTGTTCTCTGGAAATAGAGGGAAGGTTTCTATGTGTCCCTAAGTTATTACCAAGAATATATGCATGATTACAATCATTACAACTCTACTTTTAAGAGCTTGCAATCTGAGATTCCAAAACAACAATAAAAAAAGGCAAAAATCAAAAAACAAAAGAAAAATAATGGTGGCGTTCAAGAGAAAGAAATTCCTTTCAGCTTTTTTTTTTTTTTTTTTTTTTTTTTTTTTTTTTTATATTTTTTTTTTTTTTTGTTTTTTTTCTTACCACCCGTTTGTTGACTTGTGTACTAAAGAGTTTGTTATCTGGCTATTTTGAAACCACTCTATTAAGAAATTCCTCACATTCTGGGAAGAAATAAGAAAAATGAAAGGGGTCAATAATAGGTACATAAATCAGAAAAGATTCGTTATAAGTAATGGTATTTTCTGTACTGCTGTGGCGCTCACTTAAAGCAGTAAGTGATTTGTAAATTTAATCTTAATGAGCACAGAAAATTAGCAAAGGGCATGTACTATTTAGTCTTATATTAAATATTTCCCATGCCAATGCTCATGAGTATTAAGCTTAAATTTGCCCTGCTTACAGAGAACCCACAAAGTAGAAAATATACTCAACAATCAGAGTGCTGGCTTACAGTCCTATACTCTCCTGTACACTGAGCTGTGTTGTGATTCAGTTTTTCTGTGCCTCCATTTCTTCACCTACAAAATATGTGATTTTATATTCACGGTCACATCCCTGGCTTGAGAGGTGTTTAATTTTTGATAAAACAGATATGGATAATTCATCCAAGTTTTATATGCACACAAACACATATGTATGTGTGTATACATATATTTGCCACCCACTGGTCACACCTGAGCAACTTCAGCAATATTGGAAAACAATCCTATGAGAAAGAAAATGGAGAAAGAATAAGAAAAAATAGGGACTAAAGTAGACAAATGAAGAACGAATAAATAAAGGTATCTGCATGGGGACTTACAAACTAAAGGAAATATTCACCAAAGGCATGTAGCTTCAAGGATGACAAAGAAAAAAAGTTATATGTACTATACCCACACAAAGCAGGGATAAACAAGGGAACTGTGAGAAAGTTGAAATTGAGAAAAAAAAGTCATTTGGAGAAGAAAAAAGGAAAATGAAGTTCAACATTAATAATTGAACTTGAGATAGAGTATGCAGCACAGAAATATTAAAATCAGCAAACAAATTTAGATGGGGTTAGGACTATACATTCATTTCAACATGGTGAGTTTGAAGTGATAGCAGAATATTCATGCACAGATGTCCAGCTGACATTTGGACAGTTGGGACTGAAGTTCAAAAGAGAGGTGAGAGTTACAGATTGGTTTTGGGGAGTATTCTGGAGGTGATAATTGAAGCTGTGAAAGTGAATAGTTTCCAAGGGAGATTGAATAAAATAACATGGAAAAATGTCAGATTTGATGTGGCAAAATGTAATCACTGGAACACTGAAATTATCATGTTCTAAGATAATTTATTATTTAAATGTTAATCTACTTTAAAATTTTAAAAATTGTGAGTTAAAAACATACAAAAATTATTTTGTAGTTTCAAAAGAAAAGTGTTACAGAAACTGAAGCTTTATTTTTATGAGAGCATCAACAATAATACACAACTAGAAATTCTTTGTGGGCTTCAGCGGTAGCCAGAGCTGGGTTTGAATTTCTGTTCTTCCATTTGATAGCCTTTTGTCTGCTTTCTGATAACATGCTCTTAACCATTACACAATCATCCTGCACTTATAAAGCCGGATTACCTGCTAAGAGCATTGGGAATTGTCATCTAGGAAAAATAGTGAGAGAAGGCTGATCAAGGGCAACACATAGGCTTTGTAGTAGACGGCGGTGAGGCACAGCTCAGGATTTGTAAAGAGGTTAGATTGCATCAACCTAGAACTTTCTGGGGCATCATACAGTTAGATGTCCTAGGGAAAAGTAGAGGTGGTAATTTGTAGTTGGTGATCTTGGGTAGGTGTTGCAGAAAAATAGAGGAGTAAGGTTGGAACAGGGGTTTGCAGAGGTGTAGCAAAAGACTTAGAAAGCAGTAATATGCATAAAGTCTTTGGAGTAGTTAAATGAACACACAGCTGTCAGGATTAACAGAAAGAGACAGGAAGCAGACAAACTAGGAAGATACTGAGATCAAGAGCTGGAGGTCCCTGAGAAATGGGAAAGAAGGTGTGGTAGGTAGAAGTGAGCTCATGAGAGAGATGAAATGGTGTTTGTTCTAGCAAGCACAAGATTCTGGGCAGGTGAGTGGGTGGTTGACATAGAATGGCCAATAGAGTTAAACAGCTTCGTAACTGTGAGACTCGGTTATTTGTCAGGTCACTTATATGCATGTTGAAATATAGATTAGCATGAGAGCAGACTGCAATTTAGCCTCCAAAGTTTTCAATCACAAAGGGAATGATCAGGAGGCAGGTGACAGTGATAGATAGATGACAGTGAGTGAAAGTATTAAGTAGGTGCAAAAGTAATAATGGTTTTTGCAATTAAAAATAATTGCCAAAAAAAAAAAAAAAGAATTGAGGAAATAAGATTTTAGGCCAATGTGGAAGATTAATGCCTAGAAGAAGTGGTGAGGATGCAGATTATCTCTTTTCTCCTCCTGATCTGACATCAGGGTTGTGGAGTTTGAGGGAACAAGCTGCCTCTTCTTGGAATGAATGAATGAAGCAGCAGCATCCTCAGGAGATGGGCAGATTTCAACCAACACAGGAGGCAAAGAGATCACTGTCTGAATTATGAACTAAGAAACACATATTTTGGGGATGGCATGAAAGGTTGCAGAGGATAGGCTAAAGTAGGAATGAAGTAGCCTTAGAAAAGTAAGAGCATGAAGGTATTAGTGAGTTACGAGGGAGAAAGCTATGGGTAGGGTAGGATTTGGGGCTGCTGATAGAAGACCACAAGGAGGAAAGACACACTCTCTCAAATACCGTAAAGTGGTCACATGCCTCAGGACACACCTGCTCCTCTCTCTGGGAAGTAGTAATGGCCTTGATGAAGTTTGTGAAAGACTCACAAACGCTCTATTAGGGCACATGCTTCCACAGAGTTCACAGAAGGGAAACAAGAGACCCAGTTGGGATGTGGCAGTGATGTACATAAAAAGTTCCACAATGTTGAGAATTACATGTACACATTCTACATTTTTCCTCCTATAAAAAATCAATCACTATTAGAGCATTAAAAGGAGTGTTTAAAAGAAGTGTTATATGTATTAACTTTTCTTGTTTTATTCATTTATGTTCCTTCTTTATCCACTCCTTATTCCTGATGTTATGTATCTTTCTGTAGCAGACTCAATGTGACACAGATGTCCCATACACTGTAGTGAAAAGGAAATGGTTTCCTTAGCAACAATAACCAAACAAAAGCCAGCAGAATTTTCTTTGCTGCTCATGTGCCATTTTAACAGTTTAAGGAATCCAAACAGTAGGAAAGAATAATAAACATCTGATTGGAACATATTGCAATGGAGACATGTAGAATGAATGCAAAAAGGCATCTGCTATTTATAAACAGTTGATGATGATTTTAAGTGACCCATACTAAAGCATCATGATTCATTCTTTTTCTGAGTGAAACAGGTAGAAATCATACTATTATCTAGTTAACTGGAGTTAAATATATTTCTTCAAGATACTTTCACTGTCACTGAAATCTGATAATTGTAAGTTTTTGAGCCACTACAAGATAACACCCTAGGCAATAATTGGATGTGTGCTAGGCAGAGAGAGATTTGTTTTGTTGTTCAAAAAGAACCTCCATGAATTTATTGTTCCTAACTGCATCCTCCTAGAAGGGATTCTTGGAATTTATATCTCTTCTAGGCTTCTGCTACTGACTTTTTGCTTTGCAGTTTCCCATTTTAGCAGTTCTAAAGTGAAGCTTGAAGGCATCATAATTATGTATGAAAATACATTCGCTTCCCCCTCCATCTCTTGTTTTTCTCTTTGTGAGTTTTCTTTTCTTTCTTCTTTTTTTTTTTTTTTTTATTTTTTTTTTTTTTTTT
>NW_016107341.1:8462943-8498595 GCF_001604975.1 Cebus imitator | reverse complement strand
GTCATTTGATTGGAATTTCTTGCCTGCTGACAACATGGTGGTAATGTAATAAGAGTCCGGAAAAGAAAAAAAAGAGAATTTGCAAATATGTGCAATTATTATAAATTGGTAGAGATGTTTTTAAAGCCACTATTAAAGTCTTAATGTCCTGCTAAGCCATCCTTGCAAGATGACAGGGTATGACTGAAAAGGTCTTATAATTTGAAAAAGGAAAAATTCAAAGATGATTGCTAAACATCCAAGACAATTACTAGCTTAGGGGAAATTTTATTTGGGCTACTAAAAGGACTACTTCGCAGAGACCACGGTGGGGATGGGGGTGTGGGGGTTGGGGGGTGGGGGCTTAATTCAAGGCTCAAAGGCCACATGGGGCAGCATGCACCTTCCTGGGCCTGGCCACAGTGATGATTAGTGGAGTCTCCTCAAGTGCTTGGCCATTAGCTTTATGATGTAAAGCAACATTGATTCTGGGATTAGGAGTTTTGGGAAACCAGAAGCATGAAAACGAAAAAAGAGAGCCACTCAAGAGATTCAGGAAATGAGCCAGAGCTGAGGTCCTAAACAGAAATTAACTCAGTGCCATATGACCCCAGTCATCCACAGCCATGTTTTAAGTCCCCTGGCAGATGATTTTTCTCAGAGGCAATTCTAAGAGCTATGATAAATTCTGTTGGTGGAATTAGTTGGTGCCCCTTCAAAGACAAAATGCCCATATGGTTTTCCATATTACATCTTACAAATAAAAATACTCAATGCCTATGTCAAGCCTAATCTCCACAGATGCAGAGTTGCTGGAAAGAGACTATCCATTGAACAAGATTTTGGTCAAGATATTAAACACTAATATATCAAAATAAATCCAGAGCATCTTATCACAAATACAGTGTTTGAGATTGCAAACACATCTAAGAAGTCTGTAAGGCTCTTTTAAATTTTATTTGAGCCCTAAATTAAATTGGATTAGATCAAAGTCATATTTGAATAGGTTTTTTAAAAACAATTGGTAACACATATTACATAGAACATAATTTATTTATATGATAAAAGGGAAAAATTGCAAATTTTCAAATTTTGCAGATATGGGAGACACATCAACTCTAAAAGATCACAACCAAATATGCTGTGCCATGACAAGGTTAACTGAGTAGGTGAGGGTAACTGGAAGAACCCTGCACAACTGCCTCGTAATCTAACTGGGTACTCTTCCGGGGAGTGAGGCCAGGCTCATGGATACCAGCTTTAATTTTATTCTGCTCAGCATTTTAGTATTATAGGCATTAATCTGATTTAATCTGTCATTTGGATCAACCCTGAAAGTCAACGCTTCCCATTTTCCTATATTAAAATATAGGAAAAAAATTCTGTTTTAGATTAAATTTCATAATCATTAAATATTTGGAAATTTTTGTGGTGATGCCAGCAATCTTAAGTCTGTTCAATGATCCAACCTCTTATTTATCAATTTCAATGCTGACATAGTTTCAGTTTAGCAAAGAAAGTTGGATAATTTTTGAAGTTATTTGCAAGTAACTTTATTGCTTTTTGATTATAATAAGGTTTTCAATGTAGGGCGTTAGGAGCCATAGTCTTTACTGTCACCAAAAGCCTTAACTATCACCTTTTATAAATGTGATTAAAAAGTGACCTCAAAAAATATCATCCTCTGTCTATACAACCTTAAATATTCAGTTAAACCACTTGGGTTTGGCTGTCATTTAAGTTATGAATTCCAAGTATAACATTAATCTTCAGCCTAGGGCAAGTTACTTCATATATTTGACCTTTCTTTTCTTCAACAATAAAATGTTTGGCCGGGTGCGGTGGTGGCTCACGCCTGTAATCTCAGCACTTTGGGTGGCCGAGACAGGAGGATCACCTGAGGTTGGAAGTTCAAGACCAGCCTGACCAACATGGAGAAACCCCATCTCTACTAAAAATACAAAATTATCTGGGCATGGTGGCACATGCCTGTAATCCCAGCTACTTGGGAGGCTGAAGCAGGAGAATCACTTGAACCCCGTAGGCAGAAGTTGCAGTGAGTCAAGATCGTGCCATTGCACTGTAGCCTGGGCAACAAGAGCGAAACTCTGCCTCAAAAACAAACAAACAAACAAACAAAAACAATGAAATGGTTATGGTAATATTTAACTTGCAGAATTGGTATAATGGTTCAGTTTTAAAAATTAACACCAGGCACCATGGCTTGCACCTATAATCCTAGCTACTCAGGAAGCTGAGGCAGGAGGATCACTTGAGGCCAGGTGTTCAAGACCAGGCTGGGCAAAATAGCAAGACCTTGTCTTTAAAAAAATGTTTTTAAATTAGTGGGGCATGATGGTATGTAACTGTAGTCCCAGCTACTTGGGTAGCTGAGGTAGAAGGATCATTTGAGCCCAAGAGTTTGATGTTACAGTGAGCCACGATTATGCTACTGCATTCACAGTGTCAGTATAAAGTGAGACGCCATCTCTAAAACATTACAAAATAAAAGATAACATATGTAAGATGTTCAAAAATGTCTGGCCTATACTGAGCACTTAATAACTGTTCATTTATGTTGTTTCCAAATCCTTTTTAAAGAATCACATCATTAAAACATGTAAGTAAAAGATTAAATAAAACATTAGCATTTTATTTAGTTTTCTTGTAATAGACAACACAGCCTTACTATTGGCCTTACTTCAGAAATTTCTCATATTTTCTCCATTTTTCAGCTCATGTCACTACTAATCTACTTTATTCTAGTCCTGCAAGATTCTTAGTGACAAAGAAGCATCATGTAGTACTTTCCAATTTTGAATTAAGAAAAGTAGAAAATGACAAATTTATTTCTTCATGCAGTCAAATAACATTCAGGAAGCAGCCAAGTACCTGAAAATAGCAATAGTTTTGGCATCCCGGGCTGTCACACATTAGCTCTGGGGTGCGGGCAGATCATTAAACCTCCCTGACTCGACTTAGTCATCTGTAAAATGAGGATAATGCTTGCACTGGCCGCTGCAGAGAACACTGTGTAAAGATAGCTATTCCAGGAACCATCATGAGGCTGAAAATGAGCTGACATTTGGGTTGGTCCTTTCAAGGAGCAGGGGAATTGAGAAAGTCAGAGGTGTGCGATGGCTCTGTTGATGACATCTCTGGGAAATCATTCCTTTATCGCATGTCTCCCAGAACTGTGTGAGCAAAGGCATGGGAGTTGGGAAAGCTGAGGGTGTGCTCAGGAAATGGGGAGAAGGTAAGACCAATTTTCCAGGACATTCAATGTGAAAAAGAGAGTGGACTGAGAGAAGGCTGGAACAGATCCTGAAGGTGGAAGGATCTTGAGGGCCTTGAGAATCTGAGAATTCTATTTTTTAAAGAGTGTGAGAAAGGCATGGAAGTGAGAATGGTGGTCGGAATAGGGCAACAAAAATGCTTAAAAAGTTTTCCAAATAAGCCTGATCTGACCCTAATAAAGGACTGAATTTCACTGGTGAGAGAGTACTAACAAAAGTTTCTTTCCAGGATGATGAAAGACAGTGCTACTATCAACAGACACAGGGGAAAAAAAAAAAAAAAAGGAGGAGGAGAAGAAAGGTTCAAATGGATTTGTCCTCCAGGTACATGCCCAGAGGTCAGGAGAAACGAGATGCTTACATTAGCAAGCTAATGCAGTAGAATCTATGTGATATATAATACTATGAATACTTTCATTGTCCTAACACTTTATTGAGAAGTTCCATCAGATACCATACTTTTAAATCCTTATCTTTTTTCCTATAATTATAGTGCCATAGCTGATTTTAAAATAGCAGTTTTTCTCATCGATAATAATATATAAAACTATTTAATTTATAGCATCAAGTCCTAAAAAAATCCATGTAATCAGCTTGAGAATTGAAAAAATATAGCCTAATGCCTAAACTACAGGCTGAGATCTTATTCTGCTTCTGTCATAGATTTCCTATTTTAGATATGGAAAGTAATCAACTCTGAGCTCATGTCCCCTTACAATATGAGGTTTTAAAGTTTTGACTTACTATCATACATGCAGTTTGCAATAGTATTAAAATAAAATGGATATAAAATATGAGAAAACACATAGTTTACAAAAACAGAGACTTTACCATTTTCCCCATTATTCTAATATACTAAATAAATGACTCATGAAAAAGTAAATTTGTAGTTGATAGGAAACCTTGACATTCAAGTTTATAATTGCTATACTTTTCTTCTATTTCTCCTTTTATTTACCATTTCAGAAGAGAGGAACTATAAACCAGGCTCTTGAAAAATCAGAATTCAAATGGAATTGCTCTATTCCAGGAATAACTGAATCTGACACAAAAAGAGATCCATCCATATCTTCCGAATACCTTGAAAGCCTCAATAACAAGAGAGAGCCTACAAACACACACACACACACCCATACACATACACAATGCATGACAAATGAGTGGCTTTTTTTCTCTTTCTCACAGAAAGAAATTTCTGGCTTAATATATATCAACTATCTAGTAAGAGATAGAGATGTAGAGGAAAAGAAATCAGAGAAAACCAATCCTTTAATTAGCTTATACCTATATGTGCAAGAATAAACATTTTGTAGATGTTCCTGACCTCCAGCTTCCTTACCTCTCTCCCCTACTCAAGAACATCACTCCTGCAGTGGCTGCTATTTCTCCCGCATCGCCAGTTTTCCTCTCTTTACTGGATCATTTCAACCATACATACACATGCTAGAATATCTACAATCATTAAAACACACAACAGAAACCTATTTCAGCACCGCTCCCCCCCACCATCTCCCAGCAAACACCCAATTCTCTGCTTCCCCTACTGTAAAACTCCTTAAGGGCAGTCCACACTCAGCTTTCTCTATTTCTTTTCTTTAGATCATTTTTGAAACTCACTCCAATCAGGCATTTGTCCACACCATTACAACAAGTTTCTCTTGTCCTATTTACCAAGACATCCACACTGCAAATCCAGGGGTCCTTTCTCGGTCTTCCTCTTAGTTGAACTGTGAGCAGCATTTGAAACAGCTGGTAAGTTTCTTAAAACACTTTCTTCAGTTAATTTCTACGAATTCACACACTCCTTGTTGTCTTCTTACTTCACTTGTTAATCCTTTTTGGTTTCTTTTTCTGGCTTCTTCTCTTCTCCCCAAACTCGAAATGTTTAAGTTCTAAATGTTTAAGCCTGAGGATTAGTCTTTAGACTACTTCACTTCTCTATCTATACTCATTTCCTATATGAAGTCATTCAGTCTCATGGATTTAAATACCATTTAAACTCCACCAACTTTCAAATTTATGTCCTTAGCTCCAAACTCTGCACTGAACTCCAGATTCATTTATCCAGCTGCAGACACACATCTGAACACAGATGTCTCACAGTCATCCCAAGCTTCCATATTCCACCCGGAACATTTGATTTTGCATTTTGCCGCCCAACCTGCCCATCCTACAGTGTTCCCCTCCATAAATAGTAACTTTTTTCCATGAGTTGATCAAGCTTCACATCCTAGAGTTATCTTTGATGTATTATTTTGCTTACACCTCACATCCAGTTTATTAGTAATTCTGTCATTGCATCTTTAAAATATAACCTATGACCACTTCTCAGTGGTTCCAAAACCAACTCCTGAGCAAGTTACCAAATGGCTGCTTCCTCGCCAGTCTCCCTGCTTCCACTGTCATCCCCACTCCCTAGTCCAGTCTCCACACAGAAGCAGGAGTGATGCTTTAAAAATGGTGTACATCATAAATGTATACAATTTGCATTTGTAAATTATGCCTTAATAAGGCTGAAAAAAAAATAAAATGTAAGTCAGATCAGTCACATCTGTGCTCAAAGCCCTCCACAGTGTTCCAGAACCCAAGTCTTTGCTGGGTTCTGAGTGTCTCTTTTGTTGCGTGCTCCAGACACTGATTTCCTTGCTATTCCTTGACCGTTCAGCACACGTTCTTCCCCCAGGCCCTGTCACTTGCTGTTTGCCCTGTCTAAATCCATTTCCCCCCAGACACCTGCATGCTCACTCCTCCACCTTCTTCAGGATTCTGCTCAGATGTCTCTTTATTAGAGAAGTCTTCCCTGACCATGCACTGTGACCACAGTAGGTGACCCCTGCCACATATGTACATGCCAATACATACACACACACACACACACACACACACACACACACACTACTACACTTTTGCTTTATTTTTTTAATAGCCCTTATCCCTAACTGAAGTTTGTTGTTTTTCGTTCATTTATCTATTTATTGATTGATATAAGGTTTCATTTCTGTCTTACATTCATAAAATGCAAGCTTATGAGATCAAGGACATTTTCTGTTCTGCCAAAACATATTCCAAGTACATAGTACATGGTTAAGGTGTAAGGAAATGAATAAATAATACTTGAATGGATCACATGTCCCCATATTTCACTTGAATTTGTTACACGCACGCGCATGGACACACAGAGAAGCCTACCACCACCCCCGCTAATGGCAAACCATTACCAGCTATAAAATGCACGTTCTATGTCTAGGCATACGGAAATTCAGACTTTCTTTTGGTAGATTAGTTTTAATTTAAGTCATGCCCAGTATCACTTGCATTTAAGAAAGTAATTTTCTGAGCAAAAAGGAAAGAAAAACATATTAAATCATCCCCACAGCAATATTTTTTAAAAAATAAAATTTAAAACTTTTTACTCGTTTAAAACTATTATTTCTGTGCACGCAAAAAAATAACACAATTATTAAGCATACAGTTTGACACATTTTCACAAAGCAAACACCCACATGGAAACAGAATTTTACTAAAATCCGAGAAGTCCTCCTGATCTAGTCACTATGGCTTACCCAAGGTAACCACTATTTTAATTCCTGCCACCACTGATCACTCTTGTCATCTAAAATCTTAAACTTCCTTAAATGGTATTATACAGTATATAATCTTTTTGCCTGAAAGTTTTTGCTTAGCAATTTGCTTTTGATATGATTCTGTGTTGTTGTGGATAGTAATGTTTTCATTATTGTCACTGCTACATACTATTCCATTGCTTAGATATCACACTGTTTTTAAATGCTTTTGGCAATGGATATTTAGCTTATTTTCACTTTATTACTACTAAGACAGAGTTGCTACACCCACTCTTATACATGCCCTTTGGTGAACAGATATGTGCATATTCCAACAGGGTAGAGTGGAATAGCCGGCTCACAGGCAAGACATATGGTCAGCTTTAGGAGATACTGCCAAATAAGTCTCCGATGTGTTTGTACAATTTATCTCTTTCTAATTAATTCTTGTCCAGTTCACTAAAATCTGGACTTTGCTACCTCTTAGTAGATCCTGTAAATATGACTGAAACATTAATAACTACCAATTTTATATTTAAAATCATGTATATAGACAAGGGTTTCTAAAGTAGTCTGGGGAACATCAATTCTGGAGATAATAAATGGAATGAAGGAAGGAGGGAAGAGAAGAAAGAAAATAAACTTCATGGCTAAATAAAATGGGAAAACAGGATGAACCAAATTTTAAAAAAAGCCCTTAATGCAAGTTCTCAGATTTGCGAATATCTGCTGTTCATGGAGTTACAGGGGGTGGGACTAAAGAGTGCAGTTCTGTGATAGGAACATGATTAAAACCCTTTTTTTCCTCACAGAGTATGTTATAGGGCCATGGTTGCACAAAATTTACTTTGAGAAATAGTGGGCAAGAAAATTCACTCAGTAATTACCAGAAATACCCATAATCTGTAAAAAAAAAACTGCTCCAACTGAAGCATTAGCAGTGTATAAAATGCAACCAAGTGCTTTGTTCCAGATTATTTATATATTTCTGTGCTTCTCTGTTTTGATTTCATCCACCTTTGAGTTTCTTTCTCCATTGTTCTGTGCCCTAAATACATTAACAAATTCAATGTCTGTGATGGTTCTTAGTTCTTGACATTACAAGTCTAGCTGTAACAATTCAATATTGAACTCTTCTTTTTGAGTATTCTGAGCCTGGAGCAAAACTAGGTTACTTAAGATTGCACATATTTTATCTTGAGCAAATAAAATTGCTCAAGTTTTTATCATGTACTCATTTGTAGGCTGGCTTTACAATCAGTGTTATCTCCTTGAAGTGAAATACTCTCCGCCATGTTGATTTAGTTTAAATAAACTTGTTTCCCTGGTGTGTATTGGAATTACCATCACCTTTATTCCCCAACATGCAAATCACAGATAAAGAAGCCTCTTAAGTTTCCTGTAGAATAGCATCACAATTGAGATAGAGAGAATAATCTAATCAATGTGATCTCCAGGATCTCATTCTTACCATTAATACAAGAATGACTAGGGAATGGGTCTTTCTGGCTCCTGTTCTCAGTTAACTTGAATTCAATGTAATATGCTTTGGAAAGAATATTGGATTTCAATAAAGAACATTTGGGGAATTTGAAACTCAGAAAGCAAGGACAGCATCAGAATTTACGATGACTCAAAGATGCTTCAAATAGCAATTTATGCCAGATCAAATACCATTTAAATGGATTGTAGGCTACTGGGGAAAAGTGTTTATAGAACATCTTATACCTGCAAACGGCTTTCAGTCATTTTTAATAGTCACGTTGGATGGATAGTTATAATTTCAGGCGACAAGGATAACTCAATAATATAACTGACATTCAAGAGGTTTTGCAGAAAACTATCTTAAAATGTTATGTTTGATCATGGAAATCATAATAATTAAGGGAAAGAAACAGAAGAGTAAGAAAACAATAAAAAGTCGAAGAAAAATAAGTATGAGAAAGCAAGGATGATAATTCTTGATAGTAAATTTACAATTTGTGCTTTGTCTAATGAGTTAGCTTCTAACCTCAATCATCTGATAGCAAAAGCAAGACTTGGAAGTTTTTCCAATAATAGAATATTTGTCATAGTCACTTAAAATTTTTATTTTGTAGACATGGCCTCTTTCCAGATATTTCTAACATTCAAGTTCTTATATGGCAAACTCCTGGCGTGCAGTAAATATTCAATACACATCAGTTATTATCACTATTAGTCTACTACTCTTCAAAAATTCTGGTAGTATATATAGACTGCAAATTTAAAACATGAATGCATCATAACAAATGGTTTCTAACACAACAAATAAAAAACAATTCTAAAACTAAGTAAGAGGCAATAACAAATCATCAATGGGGAAAATAAATAATCTTTATTTTGCTGCTTGTGGTCATTTTGTGGTTCAGCCAAGACTTTTAGTAGGCATCATGTTTTCTTTACTGAGCTCCTCAGAGATTATGACTGTTTTAATGCTATTTAATTGATTATGGAGGGAATCAGGGGGTGATATCCTTTCAGTCATACCAACCCCAAAGAATATTCAAATAAATATTCAAATGAAAATTTAACAATCCCATCAAGTAAGTCTAACTTTCATCCCTGGTCAAGTAGGTAAAGCGTAATAGACTGAGGCAAAAGTTCATAGATGCGCTATGCTGTTAAATTGGCGGCCCCCAGTGAACCGTGCCTCCCAGTATTCATATATCCTTGTTCAGAACTTTCCCTCCCTAACTCTGGTTTGACCAAGTCATACTCTTTGGTCAGTAAGACATTGGCAAACATACTATAAGCAGAGGCTTGATAAGGGCTTGCACACTGTGGCACCTCTTCCTTAGAAATTCCTCTTAGGAACACATGGACACAGGGAGGGGCACAACACACACTGGGGCCTGTTGGGGGAAGGCGATGAGGCTGGGGGAGAGCATTAGGAAATAGAGCTAATGCATGCCAGGCTCAATACCTAGGTGATGAGTTGACAGGTGCAGGAAACCACCATGGCACACCTTTACCTATGTAACAAACCTGCACATCCTGAACATGTACCCTGGAACTTAAAATAAACAAAGAAAGCTTCTTCTAGAACCCAGCCATCATATACAAAGAAGCCTAAAGTATCTTGCTGGAGAGAGAGGCTATGTGGAGAGCACAGGTGAAAGAAACTACAGAGAGAAACTACCTGGGGAGAAGCTGGCTCTCAAGCCAATCTCTCCGGCTGAATGTGATCACACGTATGCCTTCAGCCAACACAACATTGAAGAGAACAATGGTCTAGTTAGTCCAGCCAAATCACAGTATCATAAAAAATCAAGAATCAATGCTCTTTTAAGCCACTGGGTTTTGAAGTGGGTTGTTATACAGCAACAGATATTTCAGGTATATTGTGGAACTAGCATATCCCAACGTATGATTTTAAAATTTCTTTTTTTTGAACCTAGTATATGCACATCATTTTAGACAAATTATCCTACAAGGTATATAAAGGTAACAGAATTCCCTTATCTACCCCCCGATTCCTATTCCTGGATGCAACCATTATCCACTCTGATTTTGTTCTTGTTCTGGCTACTTTCATATTTATTTCAATTTCTCATATTACTCGTGATTTATCCATTTCAGGTACTGCTCATTGACATTATAGAGCAGCGGAAGCTTCTTCATCTCTTAGATCATTCTTCTGCAGTCTTTCAGATTGTTTATTCTATTAGCAGTCTGTGTTTATATATAATGAGCACATAAATATTGTTCATCGCTTAGGAAAGTAATTTAATTATATATTTTTTCTTTATGCAACTTTTGGTTTTGCTTTTATTGTATTCTCCATGATATATTGTTAATTCTTCCCAAACTCTTTAACAATATCCTTTATTTATTTCCCATATACTCAGGCTCATTAGGTAATTTAGCAGTTCCCTTTTTCCTCTGGAGATTGCTTTTCTAGAGTCCCTCATTATCCCCTTCAGATTTGAAGAGTTTGGTCTCTTCACCTGCTACATACACAGCTGAAATCTCACAATTCTCTCCTTAATAGGGCATTTCTTGACTCATTCCTGTAATGCTCTGTATCAAAGCCCTGCTTCCTGGAACTCCTGGCTCCTCTTTTATTGGTTTAAACTTTTGTTTTGGTAGATCCATCTTCCTGTAGATCCATTTCCACCGAAGAAATGGTGTTTGGAAGGCAAATGTTTGAGTTTTTGTATATCTGAAAACTTCTTTATTATTCCCTTACAATTCACTAATAATTTCGTTTGGTACAATGAGTCTGAGTAAAAAATTGATTTTTTCAGAATTTACAATATACTCCATTGTCTCTTCATTTCTAGTATTGTTGTTCAGAAGCATTGATGCCACTTTCAAATTCTGATTCTTTGTATATGGCCAATGTTGGCTTTTTTGGAAGCTTTTAGGCTTTTTTGTTGTGTTTGATGTCTTGCAATTTCATAATGATGCACCTTGGGTGTGTGTGTGTATACTCATGTGTCTATCTGTTTCATACTTTTTGATTGTCAGTGAATTTTGATGTCTCTGAACTTTGGTTCTGAATTTCTTCTTTGGCGATTTCTTTCTCTCTCATTTCTCTCTTGTCTCTTTCTGGGACGGCTATGTCAGATTTAGCTTCCTGGATTATGCACTCATTTTCTACTTTTAGGGAAATGGTCCTAATTTTATCTCATCACCATTCTCAGGATTTTTTTTTTTTCATTAAATTAAAAAAAAAAAAATCTCATGATTGCTGGGCGTGGTTGCTCACACCTCTAATCCCAGCACTTTGGGAGGCTGAGGCGGGTGGATCACCTGAGATCGGAAGGTCGAGACCAGCTTGATCAACATGGAAATACACCATCTCTACTAAAAATACAAAATTAACCAGGCATGGTGGCTTATGCCTGTAATCTCAGCTGCTCAGAAGGCTGAGGCAGGAGAATCACTTGAACTCAGGAGGCGGAGACTGTAGTGAGCTGAGAACGTGCCATTTCACTCCAGCCTGGGCAACAAGAGCGAAACTCCGTCTCAAGAAAAAAAATCTCATGATTTAGTTTAAGCTGCCTAATTCCCAGGATCTTTCTTATTCTAAAGCTGTTACTTTTTTATGATATTCTGTTTTTTTGTAGCAGTAATGACAGGTGCAAGTCACCTCACTCAGCTTTTTTGTATTTTTGTGCAATATATATGTATGAATGTGTGTATATGTATGTGTGTGTGTGTGTGTGTGTGTGTGTATATATATATATATATATATATATATGAGAGTTTAACTATTAACTTACACGATCACAGGGTCCCACAGTAGGCTGTCTGCAAGCTAGAGGAGCAAGGAGAGCCAGTCTGAGTTTCAAAACTGAAGAACTTGCAGTCTGATATTTGAGGGCAGGAAGTATCCAGCACAGGAAAAAGAGGTAGGCTGGTAGGTTAGGCCAGTCTTGCCTTTTCACGGTTTTCTGCCACATTTGCTGGCAGCTGATTAGATCGTGCCCACCAGATTAAGGGTGGGTCTGCCTTCCCCAGCCCACTGACTCAATTGTTAATCTCCTTTGGCAACACACTTACAGACACACCAAGGATCAATACGTTGCATCTTTCAATCCAATCAAGTCCACGTCTCGTCAAGACAAGTCCACATCTCGTCAACATGAACCCATACACATCTCCTTAGATCATACATAATCTTCAAATAAAGACAATAAGGTCATAACTACACCTAATATAATTCAACTATCCTTCGTACAACCAGAAATTCACCAATCCTCAACCCAAATACTATTACGTAAAGTCAACAATACTTAAATACTGATATGAAGTCAATAAATCTTATGTCACATGACAAAGGAAAAGAAAATAAAATGGAGATATTTTCTTAGTACAAGCATATACATGCACAAACATGCTTTTAACAAAAGAAGGAGGAAACACTCATAATAGTTACAGTCCTTGTTTCTGCAGCTGGTCACATGGTCATATCTGGTATTGATGACTACTTTCTTTTGCTACCCTTTCTGTGTTCCCTTTGCCTTCAAAAAGCACCTGAGCAGGTTGTGATTTATATTCCTGGTGGAGTAACCCAAACGTTCATTCCTGAAGGGTCTGGACAACGTGCAGTCCTGCCTGGATTGGGCGGTTGTAGTTTCCCATTGACCTTAATCACAGGGCATGGTAATACTATGAGACGCCCTAATGGATCTCCTGTATTCCATGCATACTCTTCCTTACCTCTCTTGTGGAGTAATAGACTGATTTCATCTTAATAGTCCATGTACTTCACCCCCGACAACACTATAACTCCTTTCTTAGCCTGTTGACTTAAAGGAAGGAGGAGCCCAATGTGTCCCAGTGGAAATCTTAACTTCCAGTTTAATGGAATTATTGCTGTGTCTCCTGGTGGCAGCATTCCTCCCTCTGGAACTAAGACCTCTAGATCAGCAGAATGCAATGTCATGGGAACAGGAAGCAACAATTTTGCTAGTGGATCACTAGGGGTGATGGTGAGTGGTGCCACTTCCACTTCCACTTCTTGATTCCTGGACCCACGAATCTTGGCTATGGGAGCAATAGCACCATATATTGGCTGCTGATTCAGAGTATACCTGGCCTTCTGGAGAACTTGGCTTCTACCCTGCAAAGTATTGTCACCTAGTTGGAGTTGTAATTGCAACTTTGAAAGGCCATTCCACCATTCAATTAATCCAGACACTTCAGGATGGTGGGGAACATGGTAAGACCACGGAATTCCATGAGCATGGGCCTACTGCCACACTGCTTTAGGTGTAAAGTAAGTGCCTTGGTCAGAGGCAGTGCTCTGTGGAATACCATGACAGTAGATAAGGTATTCCATGAGTCCACATACGATAGTTTTGGTAGAAGTATTACATACATGATAGGCAAATGCATATCAAGATTAAATGTCTATACCAGTGAGGACAAACCTTTGCCCTATGAGGGAAGAAGTCTAATATAATCAACCTACCACGAGGTAGCTGGCCGATCACCCCCAGGAATGGTGCCATATTGAGGGTTCAGTGTTGGTCTCTGCTGCTGGCAAACTGGGTACTCAGCAATGACCATAGCCAGATCAGCCTTGGTGAGTGGAAGCCCATGCTGCTGAGCCCATGCATCACCTCCATTCCAGCCACGATGGCCACTTCATTCATGGGCCCATTGGGAGGTGACAGGGTTGGCTGGGGAAAGAGGCTGAGTGATGACCACAGAACGGGTCACCCTGTCCACTTGATTATTAAAATCCTCCTCTGCTGAGGTCATCTGTTGGTGAGCACTCACATGGAATATAAATATCTTCACAGTTTTTGACCACTCAGAGAGATCCATCCATATTGTTCTTCCCCAGGTTTCTTTGTCACCAATTTTCCAATCATGCTTCTTTCAAGTCCCTGACTCTCCAGCCAAAATATTGGCTACAGCCCATGAATCAGTATATAATGGCACATCTGGCCATTTCTCTTTCCACACAAAGTGCACAGTCAGGTGCACTGCTTGAAGTTCTTCCCACTGGGAAGATTTTCCTTCACCGCTGTCCTTCAGGGATGTCCTAGAAAGGAGCTGTAGTGCTGCAGCTGTCCACTTTCAAGTGGTGCCTGCAGAACCATCTGTGAACCAGGCCCTAGTCTTCCCTTCCTAGCAACTGATCATAGGGAAATCTCCATGAGGCCATTGCTGCAGGCTGAAGAAGAGAAGGCAGGGTGGCAGGAGTGGAGACCACAGGTATCTCAGGCACTTCCTCATGTGACTTACTTATGCCTTCAGGATCTGCTTGAGCCCATTCATATATATCTATCACAACCATTTGATGGAATGCTGCTGTGCACGGCCCATTTTATGGCTAGATGGGCCAGAAAACATCCACTTCATAATACGCAGTTCGGGCCACATGGTGACTTGATGACCCACAGTCAAACGTTCAGTTTCCACCAAAGCCCAGTAACAGTCCAATAGCTATCTCTCAAAAGGAGAGTAGTTATCTGAAGAGAAGATGGCAGGCCCTTGCTCAAAAATCCTAGAGGCCTCCACTGTGATTCACCTGTAGGGCCCTGCCAAAGGTTCCAAACAGCTTCTCAAGTTGCCACTGACACCTCAAGCACCATTTGATCTGCTGGGTGATAAAGACCAAGTGGCGGAGCAGCTTGCACAGCAGCCTGGACCTATTGCAGAGCCTCTCTTCTTCTGGACCCCACTCAAAAACGGCAGCCTTTCTGGTCATGCAATAAATGAGAGTAGCAGTTTCTTTGAAGACCTTTACTCCCAATTTTTTCTTTCCTTTGGAATTGCCTTTGAATTTTGTCTTTTGGGTTTGAGACTTCATTCAATATTTGGTAATCATTTTTTTGCTTTTAAATTTAAAACTGGATTAGAAAAAATGTTGACTGTATGATCTGTGTGAGTGAGTGGGGCTCATCCACTGATGGGTTTCACCGTACATTGAATGGTGAGCTGGCTTTTTAATGGAGGGGTCCCCATTGTCAAGTACCTGGAGCTATTTGCCTTCTCTGCAGAAGCAGCCTCTGGTTTTCTCTGTGAAGGCTTTCAGTCTGGCTGTAGGCATCCTGAGATCTGGGCTGAAGTATAGACTTTTCCTTAATCCTCCTATTTTCAGCCCCACATGAAGCCATAACCCTGGATATGCCTATGGCTATGTATACAGGTGACCTTAGTTTCTCCATTGAGATTTCTCCAAGTGATAATCATCTAATTTTGGCTAGATTAAGAAAAAGTATAGTTGGTTGGATATATATGGTGGACATGGAGAGTTGGTGCCAACTGATCTATTTTCAGACTTTCAACTCTGATCCCTTTTTGAGCTCTAGGTTTTACCCCACCATCAGCAAGCCCCAGTGCCTTCCCATGACTTTCCAGGAGTCTGTGAAAAGGTGACAGGGTGGAGGGGGCTGACATTGTTAACTGGCATTTCTTACCACAGGCTTTCACACTTCGTTACTATTTCTGTTACACCATCAATCAGGTGTATTCCTCCATCTCCTTTCCCAATTCTGAAAAATGTGTTGGCCTCTCCAGTCTTCTGATTCTTTGTTCACTTCTTTTTCTGCATGGTTTTATATATTTTACCATGTATACTGTCATTTTAGTGATGTTTCAGGAATAAGCAGAGATTAAACACATGTGTTCATTATGTCAAATTAACTGCCAGACTTTTATTTTTTAGACAGGTAAAATTGCCACTGATAAAGATGGAACTGTAACTGATTAAGAGCTACTTAATGTAATGCTTGACTTGTTTAATATATAGTGAGATCTTGATGCTGGGTAAGTACTAGAGTACATCATCAAGCAATTGGCAACCACTGTAGTTTTCTAAAGTAGAAAGCATTCTGGTCCAATTTGAATTCTTCTAAAACAGAATTATAGTCCTCACCAGAAGTGGAAAGTGATAAATGCCATTTACAATGTACTGTTATGAGACAGGTTGATTATAGGAAGGTTTGAAATTCAATTTCAGATGGTAGGCATTGGCAAGGTGATGAGGGAGAATAACTGTTTTGTATGCAGTGAACAGTTATCATTCAAAAAATCAGCTTTCATAAATGTATTATCTTTAAAAAATATTCAAGACCATACTTAAATTCCACTTTATCTACCATGTCATCTCCCTAACTTCTTCACCAGAAACTATCTCATCCTCATTCTATAAACATTTTCCAACTACACCTGCAGTTTCTAATGTTTTTAATTTCACTGAGTGAGAATTGAATGCCCACAGGATCCCTCTCTTTCAACTGAACAACACAGGGTTGCCAGATTTCTTGGCCCTGTAAAGATATTAAACGAACAAACACATTTTTGAAAATCTCACAAAATAATTATCAACTGTCACTATCATTCAATTTAAAAGGAGCTACTAACTAGGCCATTTTGAGCAACCAAAAAATAATAGAGTATTGGATTATAGCCCAAAGTATAAAATATTAGGTTTGAAAGTAATGGCTAAAGCCATGATTACTTTTTGCACCAACCTAATAATATCCATGAGTTCATACTGACGTAATAATTGAGTGAATAAATGAGGTAGAACAGATAAATCTCCCGTATAGAATTCCATTAATGTATATTGATGCTGCTATATAATGTATATAGATATCAAAAGGTGAAACATAAATCCCACTACCTAAGTGTGGGCTGCACATAGTAACTTTTTTGCAAAGATTACAAAAATGAAAGGGGTGGAGTGGGGGGAAATCACCTTACAATGGAGAAACCCAACAAGCACCACTCAGTTACAAGATGAAGCTTAATATCAATAGGGATAACTCATGTTGATCACCCATTTCTTTAATAAAATATGATCAGAATGACACTTTATGATCTTTTTCTCCCAAACCCATAACTCAGACTGACCATGAGAAAAACATCAGACAAACTCAAATTGAGAGTCATTCTACAAAATATTTGACCAATGCTCCTCAGAACTTTGAGTCACCAAAAATAAGGAAAATCTGAGGTATTGTCACAATCTAAGGGAAATAATAATTATATGTAATATGGTATCCTGGATGAAATTCTGGAACAGAAAAAGAACATTAGGTAAAAACAAAAGAAACCTATGGACTTTAGTTAATAATAGTATGTAAACATAGGTTTACTAGTTATGACAAACATACCACACCAATGCAAGATCGTAACAGAGAAAACTGGATGAAAGTTAAACATAAACTCTCTGTACTATTTCTGTACATAAATATAATGTATTCTACATAAAATATGTCTATTCTAAAATAAAGTTTCCATGAAAGCCACCACAACAGTAGAATGAAGACATTTCCGTAAATTCAGAAGGAAGGCTTTTATTTCTGAAAAACAACAAACCAGCAATAAACCTCTCTATAATGTTTTTTCCCCCCTTGTTGTGTCACAGTTTAGAACTTCTTCAAGAATCTAGACTACTCAACTGGCTTTGGGGACACACTGGTCTCCACCATTCTGAGTTACTCATTTGTGGTATCACTGTGACATGCACAATCTGTCACTTTGAGGAGATTTTTAAAAAGATTTTATGTTTGAATCTATTATTTTTGATACTTTTTCCAGGGCTCAGAACATAATACCCCAAAGCATGGCACCTTGGCATGGTGAGTACTTTGAAGTGAAGGAGACTGGGAGGGCCTCAGAAGGAAAGTCTGATTGTCTCTGGCCCTACTGTCTTCCACTCCCCTTAGGGTGTGGCAAAACTGAAATAGGTGCTACTAAATAATTTTATGGAAAATAAAATTCCAAGCTGGGCGCAGTGGCTCACACCTGTAATCACAGCACTTTGGGAGGCCGAGGCGGGCAGATCACAAGGTCAGGAGTTCGAGACCAGCCTGGCCAATATGGTGAAACCCCATCTTTACTAAAAATTAGCTGGGCGTGGTGGCATGTGCCTGTGGTCCCAGCTACTCAGGGATGCTGAGGCAGGATAATTACTTGAACCTAGGAGGTAGAGGTTGCAGTGAGCTGAGATAGTGCCACTGCATTCCAGCCTGGGTGACAGAGTGAGACACATCTCAAAATAAATAAATAAAAATAAAATTCTCAAATAAAATGTGGGGATAAAAGTAATTCTAAAACATGAGAAAGCTGTAACTATGAACATTAATATCTCTGTTCAAAAATTTAAAAAAAACAACATATAAGGCATAGGGTCCTTGAATAAAAGATTGAGTCAGCAATATGTTATGTATTTGAAATAAGCAACATCATAAAGGTTGAATTAAAAATTGAGAAGGGAAAAGAACTGTTGGTTTTATGAGCATTTTGACTTTTTGCATTACACTTTACAAATTATACTGAACATGTAATATTTCCTTAATTAGAAGAATTTAATTAAAAATTTGATTTCATAACAAAAAATTTAAATTGAAGTTATTCAGAGAAGAGATTTTTGTTCTTGTTTTGGGGTTTATTAACATGATGAAAACTTGTTAATCACTGTTCATAAAAGACAAAAAAAAAAAAAAAAAAGAGATTTTCAGCCAGATGCGGTGGCTCACGTCTATAATCCCAGCACTTTGGGAGGCTGAAGCAGGCGGATCACAAGGTCAAGAGATCCAGACCATCCTGGCCAACATGGTGAAACCCTGGCTCTACCAAAAATACAAAAATTAGCTGTGTGTGGTGGTGCATGCCTGTAGTCCCAGCTATTGGGGAGGCTGAGGCAGAAGAATTATTTGAACCTAGGAGGCAGAGGTTGCAGTGAGCTGAGATCACGCCACTGCACTCCAGCCTGGCAAGAGAGCAAGACATTATTTAAAAAAAAAAAAAAAGGTCTTCAATTGTATTCTCTATATTTGTATATTTTATTAACTTCAATTTTAAGTAGGGAAAATTTGTCAGGATGTAAGTATATTTTTTGGATAATCATAAAACATGTTTATATAGGTTACTAATCTTTTATTCTGGTTATGTTTAAGACAAGAATAAAAAACCTCAAAATCCATTAACACCAAGGAAGAGGAACCTGAGAATGTAAGAACCCTATGGAAGAAAAGCTTTTTATATTTTTTGAGAGAGAGAGCTATGAAGATGAAAATATTACATATAATAAAGGACAAAGTACACAGTACATGTGTATTACATAGAACAAATGGAAATCAATGTAAATCCATCAGTATGTTAAACATATTAGTTGTTTGGACAGGGAAAATGAATGCAAAAAAAAAATAAAAAAAAAAAAAAGGATAAATGAAAAAGATACAAAAGAGGAAGAGTTGAGGAGAATAAATAATGGAGGACTTTTTTTTCTTTTTATCCTTCTCTAAAGCTAACTGGAAGTATGGAGGATTTATACATAGAGAAATAGAAGATACAAAAGGGAAGGGAAAGAGAAAGGAAGAAAGAGGGCTCCTTTGGAGATTCGAAATTGGATGCACTGTAGAGCTGTGGATGTGAGGGTGTTAACACCTGTATTCCTCTATTTGAATTGCTAATGCGCTTATTAACCAGGCTTCATGACTTTCACTAGGTCATAGTCCCTCAGGGTTGACCTGATGCCTGAACAAAGCAAAATGCCCCCAGGCCTTCAAAGGACCTTCTTTCCCCAGAATACCCTCAACTGGTTTGTTGAATATTTAAATGTTTGGTTTTCTGGAAGCTTTTCCAAATCATTTTTTTTGTCTGCATTAGGAGTTCCACTGCCTGGAACACCCTCCCCAAGGGTTCTCCCGTCAGCCTTCTACTCCTGCAAGTCTCATCTGTGTGGCTCACTCCTTTGGGAAGCCCCCCCCAGGTACAGCCATAATAACATCCAATCTTCCTGCTAGACTGTAAGCTCCATGCCACTTAAAGAAAAAAAAAAAAAAAAGCAACAACAAAAACAAAGCTGAGGAAAAATTAAAACAAGTAGAGACTTTGTTTGCAGCAAGTTTGAGGAATGCGACCTGGGAGCACTCATCTTATTCACAGCTATATTCCGTTCACTAACACAGTGACTGACACAGGGAAGGCGCTCAAAACTTATCAGATAGGTGAATGAATACAATGAATGGATGGATGAATAGTGTGGGAGACCAGGATATGCCTCCCCAAAACATGAAGGATTGTTGAGCTGAAGACAAATAAGAAGCAGCAGAGGCAGGAAAGCTCTTTGCCTTCCCTCTATTTGCCTAAAAGCATGATAAAGACCTACAAAAACAAAAGGTATCCCACCTCCCCTTCTATCAGGGAGAACAAAGGTTAACCACTGAAGACAGGTCAATAAGGGTCTAAAGTTGTCTTCAGGGGTTGTCTCCCATGTATAACTTGTATATAAAATATTCACGTTAATAAACTTTCACTTTTCTCTTGTTAATTTATCTTTTCTTATAGGGACCCATTCTAACTAAGAACCTATGGGGTTACAAAAAAACACAAACAGGGTTGCTTAAATAACAGAAATGTATTTCCCACAGTTCTGGAGGCTGAAAGTCCAAGGTCAAGGTGTCTGCAGACTTGGTTTCTCTTGAGGCTGCTCTCCTTGGCTTACACAAGGCCCTCTTCTTACTGTGTCCTTACTTGGCCTTTCTTTTGCACATGCACCTTCCTGGTGTCTCTTCCTTTTCTTATGAGGACACCCGTCCTTGGATGACGTTCCCACCCTTATAACCTCATTTATCTCAATTACCTTTTTAAAGGCCCCAACTCCAAATACAGTCACATTGGGGAATAGGGCTTTAATGTGAATTTTTGGAAGATACAATTCCATCTGTAACAACGGGGAATTGAAAAATACTGTCATAGTGAATGGAAAATAAATAAAGTCATGAATACTTTATTTCTTTCCTTTATTCAAGAAACTTAAAATACTGACAACTATGTTGGAGGATCTAGATTGGCAAAGATGAAGCTAGATACTTAAATCTCATCCAGGAGAGCAGAAAGTCAATGGGTATGATTCCATATTGGTAAATTAAGAAATAGTGATGGAAGCAGATTATATATCCAGAATTAACAGCTAAAAGAGTTAACATGGTTATCTCTAGAACGTGTCAATAGAGGTGGAAAGTGTGTTGCTTTTTATTATAAACCTCTCCTTACCATTCAGGCCATGCTCATATATTTTATTAAAAAATTATCAAAAAGCACAATTACCAAAACAAAGCAAAACTGTGGCCACTCATTCTGTTCTGTTCTTTTTCTTCCAGTTAGGCCCTTCTTTAGTATTTCCAACAGCAGAGGCCACTTTTGCAACCCAGGACCAGGAGTTACAAGCTCAACTCTCATTCAGCATTTCCAGTTTCCTCTCTGTCCTTTTTTGGTTTTATTTTCGTGCAAATTTATTTCCGCAACAGATTGTGGATTCCTTCTAAGGTTTATAGATGGATCACTTCCAACACCTTGACAATCACCTGGCACATGTAGATGCTCAGAGAGTATCTGCTTTTACAACACAAATCCTGTTCACCTTCTAGAGAGCAGTTCTGCTCAGCATCACATCATCGGTTGTGTCCCAGCCCTTGGAACCAGTGCAGAGAGGGCCCCATTAGAATTATTTTAAGGCAAAATGCTTAAATCTCTTTTATACATTTAAGAATGTGATACCAACAAATGCTATTGGGAATGACAGGGATAATGCTTAGCGACTTTACTAAAACATGAAGTTTTTAACCGTATCTATATATCTCTCTCTATATAGCTTCTGCTTTACCACATTCATCTATCAGTTTGTCTTCAGTGGGCCCTATCATGTGTAAAGTTGTGTCAATGCATAATTTTGTAAACTATGTTACTCTCCTCAAGATTACAAACTGCCCTCAAATGTCAAAGTTGTTACATAAATGCAGAATGTAAACTATAACAACTATAGAGAGTGTACAGGTTTCTTTGCCTTGATAAAATTTATGGGTTTATTTAAAACTAAATGAGAAGTTAATTTTTTGTTAAATAAGTCATATTCCCTCACTGTCGAAAAAAAAAAAATCAATGGGGGTTATTCTTCCCTTACACTATCCTATCCATTTGTCTGTTTCCAATTTGATTATGGTACCTGACTGCAGCAACCAACTACTGATCTATTAATCTCCAATATCCAGCACTGTATACCTGGCATATACCTAGACTTGCAACTGAATGAACTGTTGGAACTGCCATTGATATTCTCAACCAAACAATTTATAAAATGTAATTTAGAATGAAACATTTTCAAATAACATTTTTTATAATCTGGTGAATGTATTTATGTGTATGTGAATATGTGTGTGTGAATTTTACAATAAGAGGCTCCTCAAAAATAAGGGAAATTATTTTTCCCTTTGAAATTTAAATATTAAATACATGATAGATCAAAAATATACATGCTAACTTAAAAAGAATCTTACAGTACGAAGCAGTATTATGTACCCATTTAAGAGAGGGATAATGAGTTAAACTAAAATCAAGGGGATGACTGGCTCTCTATGTTACAGTCCTTGATTATGATAATCGGTTCTTCCAAACAAGATAATGATTTACTTGTTCAGTCACATGTACAATCCATGTAGAACCCATAAATGTTATTTGATGATTATTTCCCATTGGTGAATACAGCATAGTGCAATCTACACAGACTGGTCAGGCACGATAAGAAGAATCATGATACCTCATCCCAACTGGGGCACAGGCAGGTTTCAGAACATTAAATTGTAACATAATCCATAGATACACCATTGGAAGTGATTCAGCTTCCTCATGATCATCCATAGCCAGCCAAGCCTAGTCAGAAAAAACTTGAGCTAGTTCAGCAAATGACACTCAAAGTACTCCGTAGGAATCTTAAGTCAATTCTGATGTCTACAAATAGTCCATTCAGATCAGAAAGACTAAAGAGAGTGAGTTTTATCTATTTCTATCTAACATTTGATGAGGACAAATTTTAGTCATATTATTCATTCTTGATTTGAAATTATTTTTAAACAAAAACAAAAAAGTTCTTTCTGGCCTGTGTGTGTCTATTGAGTAGACAAACAAACATCCCACACCCTTCCCCATCCCAAGCACAATAACGACATCACAAATGCAGATGATGACAGATCTAATTTCAATAGGATATTGAATTTAATGCCATGTAAATAATTTACTTCTCATTTATACTCTTTTGAATTATGATGGTGGGTGACTAGGGATGCATAATTTCAGCTTCTACTTTTCAATAAAATTCTCAAGGAAACACACAGAGAGATGTAATTTTACCAGTTAAAAAAATGCATTATTAGCTAACACTTGGTGAGTACCAGCAGAAATATCTGCTCAGAGCCACTGAGGAAGAGCTGCAGGCCCAGGCTTAGAGGGAGGGAGGATATGTATAAGCACCTTGACTACAACTGCTACCTCAATAAGGTCTGGCCTCCTCTAACCAAAGGAAGCAAGCACCTACCTCTTGCTTCTCTCCAAGGGGAAGCTGCTTCTTGATGCTACCAGGGCCATTTGATACATATACATATGCCATCACTGCCATTAGTATTCACTTTTATCCATTCAAAGTCCATGCTTTCCAGTAATTTAATATCACCAGGGTATAGATATGCATAGCAGTATATAGTTAGAACTTTGACCATCGATCAGCAGTAGAGAGAGTAGAGACGAGCAATTCTTTAAGAGCAGTAACTTCACATATTTTATTTTCAAGAGAAAAATCACACACTACTTGAAATAACACAGGAATGAACTTCCTTCCCTTATTTACATGATTAGATAAGTGGGGGGAAAGAAATATCTTTCTCTCTCATTGCTTGGTTCATCACTGAAGTCCCCATAATAAATAACAGATTAAGAGAGAAAGCATACACGTTTGGTTAATTTACGTTTTGGATGACACGGGAGCTTACATAAGGAAATGAAGACCCAAAGAACAAGGAAAATCTGTGCAATTTTTTTTGCTGTTAAATGAAGAGCAGGATAGTTGTGGAGAGGTGTGATTGGGCAAAGGGGGTATGATCTAATGGCAATAAACTAGGAGGAACTTAGTGAGGCCTTTTTGTTAAGATTCTTCTCTGTGTTCCTGTGCCTTCAGAAGTAAGGATGTTCCTTTCCTCTGGGTATAAGGAGAGCACCTCTCACAAGAGGATCTTATGACATACTTTAGGGGATGGTCAGGAAATCCTTCCTAGGTTTTATGACTTGCTTTGGCAGAAGAGGGGCAAGGAATGATAAGAGCGCCTTTCCCGCTTCTGCTGTTTTCTCAGATGCAAAGGTGCCATGTTTTTAAGTAGTGTGCCCTGAACCCCATCAGGTAGCAAAAGCAGTTTTTTGTTCAGTTCAGCAGAGTAAACTGATTTTTGAAAATGATTGGCTTTAAAAATGTGACATGTAACCATGCCTTTAAACAATCTTCAGGAATAAGGCACAAAAGGATTCTAAATTCAACCATGTGGGAAGTGAAGGAGAATGGGAAATATCCGTGGTGGAAAAACATTAGATCTGGATATACCCATCCTCACTGAACAGAAAGTCACCAACTGGGACCTGTAAAATTGCTAGGCAATATAAAAGAAGGGAATAATTACACCCAGGTATAGGGGAAAACCAAGAGCACACTTTGGAAACGGAAATGTGTGGAAGTGATGTATGCGATTCCCAGGCCTAAGTCATAGCAGTTTCCTAGACCATCCTCTACTCTTTTCCCTGACAGCCCAATGGAAACAATTCCAGATTAGGAGCCCTGTGCCAAGACGCAATGTGAAGGAATTTGATGCCTGAATGAACTCTTGAAAGACAGATACCAGAAGCACCAGCATTTGACTGTTGCTTGCACAATAAGTACATTTTTATTGGATTAAAATTTATTTTCTTAACATTATGATTTCAGGACACATTTGTTACAACAGCTAGCATTAAGTTAATTATAACATAGACTCCTCTAGAAAAATGGGGCCGGTGACATAGTTTGGTTTTGGTAGAGGAATAGAAAATGCACCTACTTCACTTCATTTAATACTTTAGAAAGATCTATATTTCCAAATATAGCCCTGTCATTAACTCATTGGGCTTTGGGAAGCCACTTAAAATCCAGAAGCCTCAGTTTCCTTAGTTGTCAAAATATTTGCAAGAGCTACCCCTAAATTAGTTGCTGCTCATCTTTTCCCAGCTTTAAAATTCTGTGGTTCTTTTATTGTAAGTGAAAACTCTAAGTTAATGTCAGACACCACTCAAGTCAACACTGAGGAAGTGTGAGTGTAGAGAAAGAGTAGAGATCTATTAATAGTCCACCTTGAGATGACTTGCCAACAAACTTTATAATAAAACACATACATAAAAAAACTGAGCCTCGTCAGAGTAAACATAAGCATGTACATTTTTAGAAGTGAATAAAACAAAAATTTCCCCCAAAATATATCAAGAAACTGAAAACACATCTCTGTGAAAATGACAGTAAGAGAACAGAGTAAAGGATAAGGTTAGATCCAACCTGAATACTTCAAGGAATAGCCAAAATGGCTGACAGTACTGACACAGTCCTTTTTGGGGAAACTGCAAATGAATACCTGTTGCTCGAATGATTTATAATTAGAATCAGTAATATTAGGGACAGTACTGAAGAGAACAGTCGTGTATTAGCAGGGGAGAATGAGATGATAACCTAAAGGTCAGTTTCATTTCTCTTGTCTATGCTAATGAACTCCTTATAATGGAGAATTCAGGGGAAGCCAAATGGGGATAATTTCATCTTCTTCACTGTCCCCTCTGCATTGAGCTCAAATACCCTTCTAGAATAACTTACGCAAGTGCTTGTAAATAGCAGAGGTCAGTCACTAAGCACAGTTTTATGATGAGAAGATTATGTAACCCATGTGTGATGGGAAAAATGCAAACCAAACCAAACAACAATAAACAGTTAAACTTCAGAGTCCTAGCTCAGAGCAGGAGTCAGCCTTAAAAAGGATGTTGGGACCAGGTGCAGTGGCTCACACCTGAAATCCCAGCACTCTGGGAGGCTGAGGTGGGCAGATCATGAGGTCAAGAGTTTGAGACCAGCCTGGCCAATATGGTGAAATCCCATCTCTATTAAAAATACAAAAATTAGAGGGGCATGGTGGCACGCAGCTGTAGTCCCAGCTACTCAGGAGGCTGAGGCAGAAGAATCGCTCGAACCCGAGAATTAGAGGTTGCAGTGAGCCAAGATTATGCCACTGCACTTAAGCCTGTGCAACAGAGCGAGACTCGATTTCAAAAAAAAAAAGAAAAAAAGAAAGAAAGGACCTTGGACTTATGGAGTTTTCTAATCAGCGCTCAGAAAGGAAAATACTATTTTCTCACATAAAATGATGAAGGTGTTAAAAGCTCTCTGCATGGCATCAGCACAGTGCAGAGCACATGGGACATATGGGTGATGAAGACGAAGTGCAATGCAGACCTAGTGCAGTTGTAACTCAGAGGTAGTAGCAGCCATAGTTTGAGAAATACTGCTGAGCTGTGTGACTGAAGAAGGTGGCTGGCACTTTATAAGCCCTGCACTGAGCTTGGGAGGTGCAGCAGGGTGGTGATAAAGTGTCTGGGCTTTGGATAGCAGCCAGACCTTGGCTCAAATCCTGATTCTGCCACTAACTATCTGTTTTAATGTTTAATGTTAATGGATTAGCTGTTTAATGGCAAGTTACTTAGCCACTCAATTTCCTTATCTATACAATGAAGATAATAATATATACCTCACAGGGTATTGTGGGATTTAAATGAGACTGAAATTGTGTAGGATACCCAGGCAAGGCCTAAGCTGTGCCTGCTACAAGGATTTAAAGATGTTTGGAAAAGTCTGATGAAATGGTGAAGCAGGCTACTCAGAGACTACTTTCACATAGGATAAAGGGGCCTCCAGAAAATAAACTTTGGAAGGAAGAATTACTTTGAGATGGTAATAGTCTCAAGGTCAGTAGGGAGGAACGATTTTGCATATAGTTTGGTCTGCCATTCAAATCTATTGTGGGTCAGCTCCTTAAATTCATTTCTGCAATTTAGGGAGATAGAGAGGTGTGACTACATCCTGAAAAGGTGCTCTCACTAAAATCCTGTTAGACTTCAAGACACAGGTAACTTCACTTTGGTACTCATCTTAGCAAGCGTTATCCAAATGGAAGAAGAAATTTTCTCTTGTAAATATGCATTGACCATCACACTCAGGTATCTGAAAGTTCCAGTGCGATAGTGACTGTACCCAAGAAGAACTGCAGTGTCTACCTGAGAGTGAGATGAGATAAGGGGTCTCTGCCTGACACGTAGTTAAAAGTAGTAGACGCAGCATAGGTCCCTGGGGGACTGTGCCACCTAGTGAAAGGAGTAGGGGTATTTACCACCGATGGCAGTGTGCAGCTGAGAGAGCAGCATCTGCAAAGGGTGGCTGGTGGCTGGTAGTGCCATGACAGCTGGGAGAAAAACAGCAAAGGCACTGGCAGCAATGACAAGAGGCGCCCAGGGGAAGCAACGGTAGCTTATGCCCAGCAAGTACCCTGTAACTGACTTCACTGGTTGGAGAGCACAGAGGTGACACCACCTGAGTACCATCAGACATATTTTGGGAAGGGAATGGAAATACATGAAAGGGAACTCACAGGGTGGGGTTATTTTACAGTCTTGCACGATAAGATGTAAGCAATTGCCAACTTCATGAAGGTGATCACCTTTATGGAGATCACGAAGATAATCTCCAGAGAAGAGTTAGTCTTGGAAGCCTGAATCAGTGATTGATACATCACAGGAGCTCAATTCATGATCATCTTCTGCCTCCTGTACCCTCTCCTTCCTTACATTTTAAGAAGACTAACTAGACTTGCATGTTGGCTGTATTACCTGCATGAAATGATGTCTGAGTGCAGCAAATTGTATAACTATGCTTGTCTTTCTCAGCCTGTTACCCGATTATCAAAATGGGAATAGCGCAGTGTGCTCTACAGCTGAGAGATTGCGGTAAGTAGAACATTGTTGCAACACTTGCCACATAGTCAGCATTCGGCAATGTTAGTTTCTGCCGTCTTTGGACAGCTGAAGAACTCTATGCAATTAGTGTCTCAGAACTCACAAGGAAGGAACTTTGCAGGCCTAGCTGTGATGACTAGAAAAGTAGAGACTCTGGACTTAGAGCAGGGGTTCCAGCTAAGAGCTTCCTCACAACCCACATCTAAGAATTTATTTGATCCTTTCAAACAACTGATTCTCTCCCTATGACTAAAGGCATCTGAAGTAGATATATTTTTCTGGATTTCATTTGCAAACAAAATCTAATCTCTTTATAGAGTCCAACTGAGTGTTTCTGAGGTAGGACAACCCAACCAGTAGATTAAGCTTGCACCATTTGATTGTATTTTACTGGCTAATGTCATGTATCATTCTCCCCATTTTGTCTCGATTTCAACGGTAGAGAGCCAATACTTGGTCATAGCACATAAAACCTTTCTCCAACCTTAAATCATAAGAATATGGTAAATTCAAGGCATTTTTACCAACAAATATGATATATCTTTTTTATAAAGATTCAGAATTTATAATCATATGTTTGTGAAGGTATAAATAAAATGGGTACTCACTGCATTGGTTACAGATGAACAAAATGGGATTTAAAAAGATTACAAGATGGATGTCTTGAAGACCTCCAGAAAGCATAGTGAAGTCTCCTCTGGTAATGTCACATTCCATAGTGCCAGTCAATTACTGGCTGTGTGACTCTAGACAGGAATCTTTGTGGAACTTTCCAGAGGAAAAAAAAAGTACATTAGGGAATACAATGTGTATCCTCTAATGATGAAATAATACATTGCTGAACAACATCTAGTGTAAGAGTCCTCCCAGAATAGGTGCTTGTTCAATGCTAATCCTCTTTTCTCTCCACCCTACACTTTCAGTATCATCTTTGTTATATGTCAATTATCTGGAGGAAAATTTCATCGCAATTACCATATTTCCTCCCTCTTCATTTTCTTTGGCACAGAAAAATTTAATGTTTACCTTCAAAGCATGAATCGGTGTGTATGTGTATAGGTATTCCCAAGAAGAAAATTTAATTTAATGAATAACTTCAAAATCCTTTGGGTGATGTGAAATACGCATAGTTATTACAAGCCAATGTGTGGTAGGGGGAGGGGTGGATGGCAGTTCAGTAGGAAGTAGAGGCAGATAACATATGTGCAAATGGAAGTTGGAATCTAGGCAACCTTCCGAGAGCGAAGGCTGCCAACTCAGACAACTTGCATCACCCAGGTATATTCGTGCCTAGCCCAGAGAGGGTTGTGAGCTGGTTGCAGACGACTGGCTGAGCTCCTATCAGAGCCTCTTACTTCCAGCTTCAGGGATTTGTGGAATAGCAGTGTAGGTGTGCTGGCTGGGAATAAACTTGGGTTTTTAGCAGCCACATTAACAAGCCAGAATCAACAGGGAGGATTTCCCATAAGAAACCACTTTCCAGTTACCATGTTGTACTTTTATAAGTGGCATTTATTTTTTTTCCCAGTGCACTCCAAATGTGATTTGATTTACAAACAGCTGATTAAAAGGATAGGATTTTAGAGCTGAAAAGCACCTCCGAGTTCATCTAATACAGTATCTTCATTTTTACAAATAAAGAAAGAGAGTTTCAAGGGCATAAATGACTTGCCCACTCTCAGGAACTGAACAAGTAGGAATTTCCAAGCTTCTTAACTATCTGGACAGGGCTCAGACCATAGGGCTACACCAGCTATTTCTTGAAGCAGGATTCCAATGCAGTTTATCTCAAAAAGAATTGCTACTGTTTTCCCAAACTCCTAGCCTCTCACTGAGCTCGTTCCTGGTAATTTTACAGTCTGGCCTTAAATGTTTTGAAGTAGATACTCAAAAATTTGCCAAGCAAATCTATGTATCATCATCATCATCATCACTACCATCATGTTTCACACTTACATAGTGCTTATCATGTGCCAGTCACTAACTAATGTAAGCATTTTACGTAAATTAACTCACAAAACCTTATGAGGGAGGCAGTGTTCTCAAATCATGCAGATAAAGAAACTGAACACAGAGAAGCTAAGCAGCTTGTCCAGAATGTACATGGTGGATAAGTGATGGATTTAGAATTTGGACCCAGCCCGCCTGGCTCTGGAGTCTATGCACATAACTGCTATGCCATATTTCCTCTCAAACAACTTCTATACTATATTACCACTCCACTAAGATTAGGATGAGAAAGTTTTCCTGATGGTCATATTAAGACAATTTGTTGAATCTAATTTCTGACCCTAATTCTCTGAGTGGGAGGTGTGGCCGGGAAGAAGGGAGACCCAAATACACCAGGTGTAATCTAAATTGCATTGTAAATGCTCCATGCATGTGGCCATGGTGGAAAGGGTACATGTCAAATTTGCTGGGGTTTTATTACACTTCAAGAAATATAGATCTTTGATTACTTTGAATACAGGTCTTCGATATGGAAAGAGCAATGCAGTTTAAGTAAAACTGAGCAGTTACTTCAAGTCAGGTAAAACAAGCAGGTTATTATTTCATAAATGACATTTTAATTACCACCAGGAGGCCATCAAAAATGCATCCTGGCAGTTTGCTTGGTTAATTTGGAAAGATAATATTGACAAACTGCCATAAAACTGGAGTTCAGGAAACAGTGTAAATTGAGATCAGGAATAAAACAAACATTTGCTTGTGTACCCTAAAGCAATGATGAACAATTTTAAAGAGAGAAGACAAACTTGAAATTATATTTTTCTTTCTTAGGGATAGGTAGAAGAGGGAGTAGTTTTGCAGGAAGACTGTTGTGTTCCTAAATTTATTACCTATGTGAATTACTTGATGTATTTAGCATAGTAATTTGAAGCTTCAGCCATCCAAGCACAAGTCACTGAGGAGCCGAATGCACTGGAATGCTAATTCTGTCTTCTTCTCCTCCATCTTAGGAGACTGGCTTCTTAGTGGCCTCTGGTGTGGAGGGTTTCAAAAGAACAGTTTAGTCCTGGAGCTGATCTCCAGTCTCATCAAAAGTGACTGGCATAACCCCAGAAGCTTGGGTTATCTTTACAAATTCCACAGCTTTGTCCCTCGGTGAGGAAGGTTTTTCACATTTAGCTTTTACCTAAAAATCAGTGTTCCTATTGCTCATCATAGTTGGTTTTCCTTATAATTAAAATCAATACAAATGCTTTTTGCTAGTCATATGGGTCATCACTGTAGAAGCCACAAGAAAACCATTCAAGCCATTTACCTTTTCTCTCTTTCCTCTAGGAAATACCTTTTTATTGGTCTCCGTGGTACTTAAACCAAAGGGGAAAAACTGTGGTGACTGATTCTATTACAGGTTTACCATATAAAATAAAGAAAAGTATTAAGGTATCCTTTGGGGCAATACAACTTACTTTTCTGTCCCTAAAGTAGTTCCAAAGTTAGGGATATTGCTAGGATTTGGGGTCACTTGTATTTCTGAGAAAAAAGGTAAAGTCGAATGGTACTTAGATTGCAATACACTAGCCAAGTAGCAGTCTCTGCCTCAGACTCCACCTTCTGACATTCCTCTACATTTATCAATTTATTCCTTTGACAAATATTATTAAAGAGAGTAGTATATATGCCTAGATTTATTTAAACTCCAAAGAGATTATGGTCTAGAGAGGAAATAAAATAGGTATATGAATAAATGAACACGAGGAAGAAGGAAATAAACACCATGAGAGCAGAACATAGGAAATGCTTTGGGAGATTTTACGTGATACCAAGAGAGACCCAGAAATTCTATTCCAAGAGGCATATTGAATATATCTCTTCTCCTTCCTGAAACAGACCTCACTGAAAAGGCTGCAAGGGATTATGAAAGGTTTTAACCTACAGCAATACACAAGAGTGGGTAAGAGAGCTCATTAAGACACTGAAGGTGAAATTGACGCAGTGGTATCTAATGTAGCCATATCTAGCTGCAGATAAGAATATACTGAGAAAGGGATACATCCAAGCTGGAGGTGAAGGGGAGTACCCTAGTCCACAGAACACCAAGGGCTTGGGATTTGGAGACACTGTGTAAATGAGGTCCGGACAATTTATAACGCCAATGGCAGAGCCCTAACATCCATGTAGCCTCTAACTGAGGAAACAAGTCAGTAAACAGGCCTCCCTGATCAGAATTAGGAAGCTAATCTCAGAGTTGGAATATAGGCAAGCCTCTCCTAATCGAAGCATTTGGGACTTGAAAAATTAAGTCCAGCTCCCCACCCAAAATGAGGCCATCAATGTGTGTACAGAGATCATAGTCAATGTCTCTATTGCTTCATTCTTAAATGTAAACAGGCTGTAAGGAATAAGCCTTCTTTTAAAAAAAACCCAAAACATAAAAGGGAAAGACCAAGATAAGAACATAAGAATCAGTCAGGAAAATATAAGAAGAGCAAGATGTCACAAACAATAAAAACCAGAGCATAAGAGAAGACTCTTGAAATTAAAAAAAATTTTTTTTGATGGATAAAATGTAAAGACATTTAATTAAAGAGTTGTGTGATAAGAACAAGAAAATTCCTCATGTTGAGTAGTGAAGGGATAAAGAAGAGCAAAGAAATATGAGGAAAGGCAGGTGACTTAGAGGGTCAGTCCAGAAAGGTGACATCTCACTAATAGGGGTTCCAGACAGAACAGCGAACACACAGAAAGAAAGTCGCAAAGAAATCTTTTAAGTATAGCATTTTCCACAGCTAAAAGCACATGTTCAAATACAAAGAGTTCATCGTAGATCTGGAATAAATAAGTTTTTAAAAAGTATTCTCTATATAGGTATTGTGATATTTCAGAGAACGAGGACCAGGAGTCAGCAAACTTTTCTTTTTTCCTATAAAGGACCAGAGAGTAAATATTGCAAGTTCTGTAGGCCATTCAGTATTTGCCCCAACTCCTCTGCTCTCCTGGGTTGGTACAAAATCAGCCACAGATGATGTGTAAATGGATGGGCATGGCTGTGTTACAATAAAACTTTATGTACAAAACAGATGGTGGATTGGGTTTGGCCCAAGGGCAATGGTTTGCTGATCCCTGACTAAAAGGAAAGGCTAACCACAGGTTGTGATATGAGCAAGGGATAGAAGGCCCTGAAACGGCAGTATTTGAAAAAAAATAAGGAATTTTATTGAACATATTATATGATTGACCATTTGAAAGAAAAAATAAAGATACAACAAAGGCAAAGAGTGATGGCAGAAAAAGGCAATTAGAAGAGAAAAACTTAAAAGTCACACAGGAAATATAATAATATTATGGCATTCTATTTGTCGAAGCAATGGACAGATGCCTATTTGTATGAACTGTCAGGAGAGGGAATTTTTGTTCGTGACCTGGAGACCCGGGAAAGCAGGGACGCTGGGAGGATAGAGCACAGACTAGAGGTCCTTGCACATCCTCCAAAAAATTACTGATTTTCTCTCTGTTTTTTGAGACAGGGTCTCACTCTGTTGCCCAGGCTGAGGAGCAGTGGTGCAATCTTGGCTTACTGCAACCTCCACCTCCTGGGCTCAAGCAATTCTCCAGTCTCAGCCTCTCGAGTAGCTAGATCACAGGTGCCTGCCACCATGCCAAGCATTTTTGTATTTTTTGTAGAGATGGGGTTTCGCTACACCACCCAAGCTGGTCTGTAACTCCTGAGCTCAAAGCCATCTGCCTGCCTTAGCTTCACGAAGTGCTAGGATTACAGGCATGAACCACCATACCTGGCCCCTGATTTTTCTCTTTCTTCCTTTTAAAGCAATGAGAAACCACCGACAGTTTGAAACGCAGAGTGACAAGACTGGAGTTGCATTTGTAACACATGAGTCTGGTGGCAGTAATGGACCAGAGGAAGATGAGACTTGAAGGCAGGAAGAACTTACATGGGAAACTCGACTGGGCTTCTTGTTTTGGAAGTAGACATATCTGGTTAACCAAGAAGGAGGCATCCACACTGTGCATCTTATAGCTTTTTCATGAGTTTTCTTCTGAACTGACTAACTCTTGTCTTCCAGATGGGATGAAGAGTGCAAAAAAATATTATTTGGGGCTTGGTGTCTCTGAGTACAACATGAAAGCAGAAGATACTTGCGTTGGTGTAAGCAGAGACATTTTTCATACGCTGGCATTTAAAAAAAATCAAGTTCTTATTATATAATCCCCAAACCTCCATACTTCCATTTGACTAAAAATTGTCCAAGGTACGAGAACTTTTGTTCTTTTTTGGTCATTATAGCTTTAGAATAGATGTGTTAAAACTGTGGTTCTGAAATGTTAGCTTAGAGAAGCTGCTCTTGTTAAAGATACATATTTCTCAATTTCAACACCCAAACCTATCAGATTCAAGGGTTTATGTTGAGGGGGTATTGAGAAAATGTATTTTTAACATGTTCACCGATGCTTGGTAGTGCCTGGTTTAAACCACCCTGTAGGAATGTAACTACTTAGTCAATCCCCTCTCCTTTAATCAACCTATATCCCACTTCACACTTCTGTCTTCTCCTCTTTGATACTCCTCAGAATGTTGGTGCTGCTATCGGTTTGCAGGAGGTACTATGTAGCTCTGGCATAAGCTTGCCAATTTTTAAGATGTTTTCCAATTCTATAATTTAATTCCTAGTCTCTGCTACTGTAGCAGGCCAGGTCTTACTAACACAGGCCTCTGTAACAACTGTTTCAGCAGTGATTGAGAGATTAATTATTAAAAACTAAGAGAGCCAATGCCTTTATACAAAGGCTGGAATGCAACAAAAGCCCTCCTAGAGTTTTTCCCAGGCCTTTTCTGGGCCTTGAAGCATGAAAAGATAACAAAGGAATTCTTAAGAGGACCCATTTAGGATTAAACAAGTATTACTGGGGGTTAAGGGAACTCCCCAAACCTCCATGATTTAGTAGGAGACAAGATAAGGATAATCACCCCAGCACTTACACTGATTTAGATTAAGTAAATTTACTGAGGCTACAGAGAAAGGTCTTCAGGACTCAGATCTTAGTTGTAGATTAAAATAAGTTAATCACTTATATCTTTAGATGAATGCACACTTACATGTAGACATATAGCGTAGAAGGTATATAAGGTCTGGAAGACTTTGTAATTTTGAGTTGGTCTGGCAACATTTTCCAGGACTTCTCCCTATGACCAGTTACAGAAATAAAAACTCAGTAGGGTGTGGTGGCTCAAGCCTGTAATCCCAGCAGTTTGGGAGGCTGAGGCAGGCAGATCACGAAGTCAGGAGATCAAGACCATCCTGGCTAACATGGTGAAATGCCATCTCTACTAAAAATACAAACAAATTAGCTAGGTGTGGTGGCAGGCACCTGTAGTCCCATCCACTCAGGAGGCTGAGACAGGAGAATCGGTTGAATCCACGAGGCAGAGGTTGCTGTGAGCTGAGATCATACCACTGCACCCCAGTCTAGGCAACAGAGCAAGACTGTCTCAAAAAAAAAAAAAAAAAAAA
>NW_016107341.1:8357506-8462915 GCF_001604975.1 Cebus imitator | reverse complement strand
AAAAACTCCCTCCTTTCCAAGTTCATCTGCATCTTTTTACTGGGCCACGAAAATAAGTACGTGTCTGGTCCGGGAACACCACCTTTTGCTATTTGAATTGCTAGCAACTTTGGACAATATTTTCTACAACTTTTCTCTCCTGACTTGGTACCATGCTGCTTGGAGTCAGAGTAAAAACAAATTATCTTAATTTGAGACTATATATAACCTGTGGAAAGGCAAATATTTAATTGTGCCTGAATTTAATGTGGTATTTGACTTCAGTATAAAATTAGGTTCCAGAAATTGTACTGTTTTCTGAAATTATCTTTCTTTTCAAACTATGCTGAGATTTCTGTTTACCCTCTCATCTAACAAGTGTAATTACTACTTTAAAAAGCAAAGCACTTCATGTTTTGACCTCTGCTACCTAAGCAGTGAAAGAAAAAAGTTTCAGAGATATTATCATAGAATGCAAGTTTGACCTAGAATATAAGAATTCATTTGACTTCTATACTACTTTCCTCAGAAGAAACTATGCCCACAGTTCAGACATGTTTTGGCATGATAATCAACATAATGAGAATTATTTTCATTTTTATTCACCGTATAGAACCAAAATTCAATGGAGAATAAGAAATGCAAATAGAAGGATATATGATGAGGTACTCAGAGCTTGGTGGATTAGGAGGAGTAGAATGTTGGGAAGCAGAGGAGACCTTAGGTATTTTGAATATATTGGCAGACATTCAGGTAGAAGCACACAGGTGAGAGAGACTAAGATACTTTTGAGTGAGAGGTCAGAGAATTTATTTGCTCCTAGAATTCTTCCAGTACAAAGGAAGTATAACACCAGAGTGGCATCGTAATTCAGCTCTCTTTTGGTAGATTATGAATAGAGATCAAAAGAAATATACATGAATCAGGATCAAAATCAAGAATTTTCTCTATTATAAAACATGCTTCATAAGAACAGAATCTTTGTCTTGTTCACTGTTGTATCCTCAGTTTGCAGATCAGAAAAAAATGCTCAATCAATACCTATCTTAGGAAAGAAGGACAGAGGGAGGGAGGAGAGGAGGGAGGGAGGGAAGGAAAGAAGGCAGGCAGGGAAGGATGATGGGAGAAACGGAAGGATGAAGGGAGAAAGGGAGGATGAAAGGGAGGAAAGACCTGGGAAGATGCCACACTAGAGAGTTAAGCTGTTAGAGAGAAAGCATGGAGCCCTGGGGAAGAGGTGTAGTTCCTTTTTACTTAGGTACTGGCTGTCAACTGAGTGGAAGACGCTAGGGAAGCAAGAGGACTAGCATCAGTCCTCTGGTCCCAAGAGCTTCCATCAAGAAGGAAAAAACATACAAAATATAATGTGGTGAGGGCTTTCAAGGATGTGCACTATGATGGAAACAGAGAGAGCAAAAGGAGCTTTCAGAATTAGTACTGAGTAAAACTGGGATTAAGATCCAAGACTTCCTACTTTAAGTCCTACAATTTTTACATGAAAGCTCTGTATTCATTAGGTCCACCAGGGTAGGAAGGCTCCTGGTGTTATTACTTTTGATTTTCAACTGCTTTAAGTTTTAAATACACACTGCAGGTGATATCTAATATGCCTTTTGGAAAGTTCTTAGGACAGCCTAGTGAGGAAGAATAATCAACTAGTATCCTTTCTTCCTACTTACCAATTACTTCCAGAGACCTGATTGACATTCTAATGTCGAGATATCCTCATCTGGACCCAGTGTCCAATAGTGTAACAGTTCTCAGCTGAGGCATCACAGAATATACATGAATGGGTCTATCACATAAAATAACTAGCTGGGGTGGAACATAAATTAGCGCCAAGGAGTAGTGCGGAGCCTGATTTAATCTATGTGGCAGCCAGATCTAAGTGAATACAGGTGTGTTGCACATGTGCGTATACCTCTCCCATGTTTGGAAGTGTGAAAAAGAAGTTGGAGAGCTGCCACATTACAGAAATGGCTATTAGGATGCAATAAAAGTTAGAGAAAAAATTCTGTATGTAGGAAATGTTCCTAAGTTATTGGTAGGAAGGAGGCTAACCAGAAAGACAAACTTGAAAAATATACTGGTAGAAGAGAATGTCTGCGTTTAACTACTTATATAAGATCCAATACATTTATCTATAGCTCTGAGTTATTCCTGGGCTGATTCCAATTTGAGAAATGCATATTTAGCTACTTTCATTTAACATGATGATGTGTACTTCTCAGACATTTGAAAGATAATAGAATTTTGTGAAAATACACAAAAATAGTAAATTAAGTGAGCTCCTTAGGGGTCTCATACATAATATTAGATTTGAATCCCAATGTCAACTTTATCCAGACTAACTTGAAATGTGGTCAGAGGCACAAAGTGGCTAAGCAATTCAATTCCACATGCAGAAAGCTAAAAAACTCTAGTTTTCCTAACTCATTAGGTTTCAATGAAGGAACCAAGGCAATGAAAAAAAAAATAGAGAAATAAAGGGAAAGGCAGAGATCATTCACACATCATTAAATGGTTTAAATATTGGTAGACTCTGGAGATAAATAAACTGCCCTTATCCTTCCCACTTTTACCTAATCAACTGATCCTAGGAAATGGTCTCTTAGTAGTTAAATTGACAGTTATTGCCGTAGGGATTTGGGAACTAGGCTATTAAAATAGCAGGCTATTTTGGTTTTGCTTAAATGTATCTTTACAAGGTTTCTTCTAGAATCTTCAATCCAATATTTCCAAAATCTTTGTGACATCTGCCATACTGTTTTTCTTTCCCATAGAGTAATTTACTTGGTAAATTTGCATAAGTCTATTTAATAATAAGAGAAAAATAAGCATGTGACATTCTTCATTTTGTAATCACTATAGTAAATGACACCAATACAAGGAAAAAACAGTATCTTCTAAAAACTGCTTCTAAATATTGAATTATTTTAGACTTAACTGTCTTTCAGGGATTGTCTTCTAACAAGAATGGTTCAACGTTAAATAACTAAATTTGCTTATGCATTAATTTAAAATTAATTAAAATCTATTTGTGGAATGCTTTTTAGGAGTAAGATACCATGTTAAACTCTCGGGATATCATTGTAAACAAAACAACTATATTCTTTCAAGGATTGTATAGTCTAGTGGCTGTGGAAATATACAAAAACTTGCAATAAAGCGTCGTGAATAAGAGGGGATTAGCAAAGGGAGCTCTGGAAATATATTGGGCAGTGGGGGAAAGGAGTTAGTTTGGTACAGGAAGATGCTGAGGAGGAGACTGTACGAGAGGAGTCCAGACAGAAGGAAACTTTGAGTTATCAGAGGGCATGGCCTATTTAGGTAAATATGGTAGACTAAAATCCGGGAACTGAAGGGAAAGAGGTAGAGAAAAAAAAGTGACACTACAGAGACAGAGATCCAAAGAAACTGTTAAGAACTGTGAACTTCATTCTTAAGGCTAAGGGAACCCTGAAGGATCTTTAAGCAGGGCAATAAAATGAGATCACTTGGGTGAATGCATGGAGAATGAATCAAGGAATTAGTTGGGAGGTGTTGCTTTTGATTTGAATCAAGATGCTAATTGCCTATACTAGGTAAGCTATTGGGAGGTGATATTGGAAACTGTGGACAGGTCTAAATAACAATTTGGTAAGTATAACTGCTAGGATATAGTGTTAGGTTATTTGGAGTAAAGAAGTCAAAGTTAGTAAATATGTTTCAGGCTTGAGAATAAATTAAAGGGAGATAAAAATGCAGAAATATCATTTATGTGATGTCCTAGAATGCGACCTTGTATTTGGATACCACTAAAATCTATTCAAGTAAACATCAATTTTTAGAAATTAAGGAATCATATGGCTTCCACATGATTATAGACACACACACACACACGCAATATCTGATTTCCTACCTTTTCATTATCCATTTCTATTTTTGTATACTTAAAAGGCACAATTTCAACTTATTAAAATTATTCCTATACCTGTATTAAAAATTTTGTTAAGAAGGTAGAACTCATGTTAAGCATTCTTATTACAATTACGATTATTTTTAAAAGCCGTTCATAATTTAGCATGTGACATGAGCCACATTTACTTTCCAGAGCCTCCCTAATGTATTGGAGTGATAACCAGTTCATCCTTCAGTCTCTATGAGAAATACCCATATCCAGAGTTCCAGAGCTAAGAAAGGCCAGGATGAATAAAATAGACAAGTTCAGATAACAGAAAAAAATTTTAAAGCCAGAAATACTGATTTCTTAAAAAAATTTCATTACTATTAAAACAAGGCATGTCTTTCTACTATACTCTTTCACTGAACAGTAACAATGACCTGTAAAGTCAGAAGTAGTCATTTAGAACCTCTGGCTTTGGAAAGAATATTGCAATGTACCATGTTTGCCTTCAATTATTTCCTGCATCTAGATCTCAGGTTCTACCCTAATTTGGTATCTTGAGTCCTTCCCCATCAAGATACTGGGGAGATGCCCAGAATGGCCAGGCTATCTGTGCCTACCGGGAGGATCAGACCTCACTGTTCTGCTTACTACCCTATCTAGGGATGTCATAGGTCATCTTCTCTCTGAGTTCTGCATTTGCCAGAGAAAACCTTTCCTGTGAATGGTACTTCCTCCTGTATCCACAGAGCTTGAAGAATGAATCAAACCCTTTAAGCTGAATGCTTACACACCCAAGATCCATCCTTACTCTTCAATGCCTAGTTGACCTTTTAAAATTTTGTCCTCTGTCTTTTTTCTTAAAAACCAATAAAACTGGACATATTTTTGTGAATATCTTAATAATTTTCAAAAAATGTGATTATCTCAATAATCTTTTAAATTTACCTAGATAAATACATGGAGAATTGACCACACTTTTTGTCCCCTCTCCTATGTCCAAAGCCATACTAAAATGATAATGAAGGAATTTTTAAATAATGGAATAAAGAGTCAGAAAGAGGATAGAAGAGAACAGCAAATCAAGAATGATAGCACAATTTTAGAAGAAAGCCTATAGATGGAGAGTTAACTAGATTTACCAAAAATAAAAAGCTGAAATCTAGAGCCTACATACAGTTAGCAAAAAATGCTTTAAAATATAGATGTTCTATCCATGAAATAAAAATATGATGCCACACAAAAAATGATTAACAGATTGGAGATGGGGAAAAATAACTTATAAATTATCCTATGTGTTTGTGTAGAAAATAGCATTCACTGGCATTTTAAAAATTATCGATGCATTTGGGAAGTGTAGCAATACATAATTAGAAAATTAAGCAAATGGAAAAATGAGGCAATTATTAATTCACAGGGGAAAAGAAAATATAACGCCATCGTACACAGGAGTGATTAATATTTACATAATTATAATTAAAGCAGCAGTAAATATAATAAAAATTGTGATTACACATGGGGGGGTGGGTGTGTGGAAAAGAGAGCTAAATATTCATTAGATTGGAAATCACAGTAGGAATCACAGTAGGAATCAAAGTGAAATGTCTAAAATTGACAAATCAACAAACAGTAGTACAAAAATACTTTTAATATGTGTACACTATATCAGAATAAATTGCTAAGGAAGTTGAAAATGATTGCCTCAAATGAGAATGTGGGTTGGTGAACAGGTGTAGTGGGACACTCTTGTTATTAAATATAAGCCTTTTTGTGCTACTTGACTTTTGAAAATATGTTCATTATGTTATTTTGTCAAAATAAAAATAAAGTAAAATACATTTGTTTGACAAGATACAGAAAGATGTGAGTTTAAGCCTTGGATCTGACTCACCTCTCTCACGTTTTCGAGTTAAACAAATGGGTATTTTCAATACACTAAATATTCTTTGTAGTGGTTCCTCAATGCTTGTTGGGTACCTTCTATGTGCCAGGCACTACTCTAGAACTGGAGAAATGGCAGTGAACAAAATAAACATAAATCCCTTATCAAGTGTACATCTATAATGGAGAAGTTAGAGAATAATGACGTAAGTAAGCAGACTATCAGCTGGTTAGATGTTAAGTGCTAAGGAAAAAAATAAAGCAGAAAATGGGGTCCCAAAGATACGAAAATGTGACTTATTTGGTAATCACTTGTAACATTTTTTTCTTCACATGAATGTTCTTAGCATTCTTTCTGAACTTCACATTCTGAGAATCAGTATGTTGTATATTTTATATAAAAAGTCTCAGGTCTTATAATTCCTGTCTGCCTACCTCAGGAATTTTTGATTGTATATTTTGAGATATTGCAAAACTCCTGTTGTCTTTCAGTATTTAGGGGCATTTTTAAAAGGTATCCAAATTTTGTACTTCTAATGGAGGACAGAGGAATTTGTGAGCTTTGTGAGTAATTCAATGGCTGAATATTTTGGGCAAGGATTAAAAAAAAATTGCATTCCACAACTTTTCTTTTACAAATTAAAGATTTGTAATTTACAAATTTTTTATTTATTTATACTTTCCAATGTAACTTATGAGACATAGTAACAGACTCTGAGGTATTTATATTTTAAAGAAATAAAAAATAATATTCATAGAAAATACTAATTTGGATGGTTTGTATATCATTTGGGGGTGGTTTCCATCAGCACATAGTATAATGAATACATGGTATAAAACTGCCTTTTTCTTTTGATGATGAGGCAGGCAAGCCAGAGTCCTACGTAGCTGAGTCTATTAGGTTTGAACACGAGGAATCATCAGTAGAATCATCCCTACAGTTCAAAACTACATAGACAGTCCTACTGCCCAACAGTTTTAAGTATTTCAGAAGTTAAGTCTACTATTTTGGTTTCTCTGGCTCACGCTCTGAAAGAATATCTCTTCTTTCACTCTCTCTTCTCCATATATTATAATCTCAGGAGATTAAATACATTTTTTTTCTTCCTTCAGAAGATTTCTTGTGTTGAATACTTTGAAGCCAAGTCCTTGAGAACATTTGATTTCATATCAAAATTGAAGGTGGAATCGGTATGTTATTCTATGTAAGTACATTTAAAAAAAATGTACTATGTAAGTACATTTAAAGAAAAACAGCTTAAAAGCATTTTAACCAGAATAAAACAAACAAAAGGAATAGGAAATGCCAGAAAAGTAAGATCGGCCACATTAGCAAAAAACCATGTATGTGATTATGTGAAATGGGGAAAAATATACATAGAAAGGTTTTTATGCTTATTATGATCATTTAAACAGAAAAACTTTTTCCAAAAATTAAAAAAAAATCTACAAATAGATCTGAAATTATTTTTAAAAGAAAATTATATTATCACATAGACTTTGTGTCTAAGATTTTATTCATTCTTTGGTTTCAGCTTTGGGAAAGATGCTATAGTTAATTAACTAAACAAGAATTACAATAATGGGGAAAGTTAATGGTGACTTTAAGAGCAATATGATCGAAGCTTCAGCTCCCTGACTTTAAAAAGCCAGCTACTTACACAATAAGCAATTCCAGGCACTTGTTGCTAGGTGTAGGGACTCTTTGTTTTTTTTTGTCATCAAATACCTTTTATATTTTTTTCAATTAAAGTGACAGAAACACTGAGAAGTGCCAAGAGAACTGATAACAGAAAGTATTAAATCTTTCACAAAATTTTGAGCTTCATAAGGAATAGGATCTGGCTCAAAGGCAAAAGAAATATTAATTTTCTTGCACATAATTAGCTTACATGTTTCTCTTAAAGCAGCAAGTAATGAGAGGAGACATCCTAATACAGGTTCCTCTTAACGTCTTTGTTGCCTTCTGGCTCTGTTAGATGACTATCCTGAGGAAACCTTATCCAGGCTGGCAACTCTGATGTCATTTATGATGAGACAATGAGACCTGTATGAAGGCCACATTGAAAAAGAGTGACCTTGAAATGGATTTAAAAATTCAGAATTTGAAGCTTTCTGGAACTAGACATATTCTGGCAGATAATATTTCTATTTTCTTAAAGGCTACAAAGAAACCTATACAATGAGATCTATTTGATCAACTGGCTAATGTTTGTTGAATACCTACTATATGACAGGTACTGTGGTAGGCACCAGAATTACAAAAATGGTCAGAATAAGAAGTTGTCTTTCATATTTTAGAGCTGATAGACTGGTGAGATTGGCACTAACGAAATATAACATAAAATCAAATGTAGGATGACAAATTAAGATATGTAGATATTCTGATGAAACAGGATTATGGGATTCCCTGGGAGCACTGAAGACTAAAGGAGTCATGAACATTTTACTGATGAAACAGTCATTGAGCTGGTATCTAAAGGATGAGTAGTATTTAAGTAGGCAAAGAATATTGGGTTGAGGGAAGTATGAACAGGAAAGTTCTTTAGACAAAGAGAACGGTAGTTTGGATGGCGCTGAGATGGCAAGGAGCATGGCACATTTGAAGAACTGAGAGCAGGTGGCTACAGTATGCTGATGGGCAAGGAGGGCATTAGAAGAGATGATGTCCAGAAATAGATAAAACTGTAATAGAACCTGGGTGGTTTTGAAACTCCTTTGAAGTAGTTTGTCTCTGCTTTATTGTTGCTTTGTTTGGTTACTTTATTGATTGCGTTTTATTCCCATCCTGAATTCCATTATCTCCCCTCACAGACAAATCTTCTAATGTAATAAATAAAATTCATTCACTAAGCAAATATTGAGCACCTCTTATGTGCCACTCACTACTCTAGGAACTGGAGAAACAGCAGTGAACAAACAAACATTAAATCCCTTATCAAGCTTACATTTATAATGAAACTAGAGAATAACAACATAAATAAGTAGAACATAAGTTGACTAGCAGAAAATGGGCATCAGGAAGTATAAGAAATGCATTTTTGTGTTTCAATACATTCTTGCTAATAAGAATTGTTGTTTTATATGAAAACATTTACATTCATGTAAATGACATTGTGTTATCAATCTTGTTTTTAATTTTTTCTACTTAGAGCTATTTTCTTAATATCTATTCATGTAATTAGGAGTATGGATAATCTGTTGATTCTGAATGTTGTGTCATACCCCTAGGTGCCCCCCTCATATTTTGTGTATCCATACTTCCAATAATGGAAATCAAGTTTGCCTCCATTTCTTTGATCTCAGGAGCAAAGCCCAGCCATGGATTTTGTATGCATGTGAGAGGAGGTGGCAGTGGAAGAGAAATAAGACTGGCTTCCTATTTTCAAAACATAACTCTGGATGCATTGTGAAAATTGAAGTGGAGAGAATCTGGGTTCTATTTAGAAAAGTGATTGCAGCAGTCTGGGAAGAAATAGTGCATTTTAGGCTAGGTTGATGGCAATGTTAGAACTGAGGAGAAATGGAAGAATTTAAATGATGTTTAAAAAGTAATGCTGATTGGCCTTGGTGATAAAATGGATATGGAGATGAAAGAGAGGGATGTGTCAAGAGTGACTCAGCATTCTAATTTAGGCAACTGGGTGGAGAAGAAGTTATGCACTAAGATGGTGAACATTGGGACATGACCTCTTAAAGAGAAATATTATATGAGTGTAACACCGATTAGCATGGAGAATTACATAATGAAATTTGTAATCTAACCACTTTAGCCACTCCATGAAGCAAAGACTCACTGAGTAATTATTATATGCTATTAACAGTGCTAGGAATTTAAAAGTCCAAAAGAGTGATAAAAAACTGCCAAACCAAAATATTATAATTCTGTAATTACTACAATGAAGTCTATTGGGGACACAGAACAGATAGTATGCTGAAGTCTATTTGGAGATGAATGGGATCACTAAGCAGAATCTAGAAGAAGGAAATCTAAGGACAAAGGGATGGAAATGTGAACAAATATAATATTTTAGGAGACGTTCAAGGAATCTGTATTTGCTGGGAAGGAGTTAGTGAAGTGGCTTTCAGTGGGGCATGGAGCCATACAATTCTCTGGCATACAAAGGATTTTACCGAGACCTGGATGGGAGGCATTTGAGCAGAGAAATAATGATTAGATTCGGACACTAGAGAGATTACTCCAGCATCAGTAAAGATATGTGCGGACACTATTGGTTGGTGCTCTCTGAAATAATGACTATATGAACTATGGCAGGGACATAGGGATTGGATAAGAGGGGGCACATGAAGGAGATGTTCGAAGGTAGAACTGAAAGGACCTCATGATTAATTGAATGTTCTAGGGAATCAAGGATGACTCCCAGGTTCCTGGCTTGGGCAGTTGTATAGATGGCTATGATAGTTACCGAGATTGGGTATACAGGAAGGACAGAAGTTTTCAGAAGATGATGTGCTCAGTTGAATTTTAGTTTATTTATTTATTTATTTATTTAGAGACGGAGTCTTGCTCTGTTGCCAGGCTGAAGTGCAGTGGCACAATCTCACTTCACTACAATCTCTGCCTCCCGGGTTAAAGTGATTCTCCTGCCTCTGCCTCACAGGTAGCTGGGACTACAGGCATGCGCCACCTTGCCCAGCTAAGTTTTGTATTTTTAGTAGAGATGGGGTTTCACCATGTTGGGAGGATGGTCTTGATCTCCTGACCTTGTGATGTGCCCACCTTGGCCTCCCAAAGTGCTGGGATTACAGATATGAGCCACTGTGCCCAGCCTAGTTTATGTTTTTTTTTCTTAAAGTCAATCTAGATGGAGGATGTATATGCGTTCAGGCCCAAAGACTAAGTCTGAGTTAGGGATGTAGATTTTACACTGGGTCAGTTGATTGATATATGTGCAGACTGGGAAGGAAAGGAATTAAGACCCTAACCAATTCTTTCCCTGTCAAACATGTTGACCTTTTCTCTATGTTAGAGAAATCCGCCATTGTGTGATTATTTTCAGAGGGGGCATCTTCTGCAGAAGTATGAGAGAAAACATTATCTCTGATCTTTGGAAGCTAGGGTGCAGTCATGTGACCCAATCTCAGATAATCAGATACATCTGCCAGGGAATTTGAATCTGGGTTGATTGGCCTATAGAAGCAGAAAAGCCTGGGAAAATTATCTAGTATCCAGTGGCTATGGTCTAGTGGTAGGGTCCAGTTTTTAGGGCTGGTTGGCTTAGTAGTTGTCAAAAGTCAGAGATACGTAGCAAAGTTCCTTTGTATGGAAATAGAATTATGTTCCAACTCATTAGAAAGAAGTCAAACTAAAAAAAAAAAATGACAGTCTCTTTGTAAAATGTACTGCATTGTATTGAGAGAAATTTGTGTTAAAAAGTAAATAATGGGTAAGATCCACTCTACCTATGACCTTGGTGGTAGTTTAGCTGCTCGACTTTCCTTGATTAGTCTTTTCAGAGCCTGGTTCTAGTTTTCCTCTGATTCTGTGATGTACAAAATAATGGTCCAATAACTTTCTTTTTCACTTAAATAATGAGAATATAGCAAATGCCTCTGTGCTCTCTGCTATATGCTCATGGACAATTTCAGTTTTGGATGTGGCATACTGATCCATGAGAGCTCTGAATCCCTTTATGCTGGGAAAGGATCCCACCTCCGGTACTCTAAGTTGGTCCACTCTTCTGGCTCAGCTTGCCTTTCAGCCTCCCATGACCTGGCCACTTAAAGCTTTTAGACAGGAACCCCTGAAGAGGACATAAGACAACTTCATATTGGTTTCTCTTGAACATGGTTCCAATATGGATCATGAAATACACAGCATTGTGCCAGCAGGCTGAGAGCAAATTAATTTTCTTTGTTCAGCTGCCACAGGCCACTCAAGCCCAACCATGGCCTTTTGATTTCTTAGGCTCAATGAAGACACCAGTCTATCAGGCCACACACTAGGTGACACATACTAAGTTCCTCTCTTAAGGTAAAGGAGTGCTTACCCTTCACATCGTTGCTTTGGTGGGGGTGGAATTAGAGTATAACTTTTCAAATCAATCCTCGTCACAACCCTTTCTCCCCATTCACATACTTCTACCCTTCCATGCCTGTCCCCAGCTGGCTTTGAGATCATTCGCTGTCTCTCTCTCAGTCTCAGTGTCCTCATATGTATAATAGAAATAATAATGGTTTCTACAAGGGTTTTATGGTGATTAAATGTGTTTGTCTGTGTGTATTTATATATAACATAGGTATATATAATGGGTGTGTATGTAGCTTAGAATAGTCTAGCTCATAGTAAACTCTATCTAAAGTTTTCTTATTGCTATTATCATTATTATTCATGCTGTTGTATCCCAGTATTGATTTTGAGTTTCAATTTAATCCTTCATTTGCCTACATTAATTTACATAATAAAATACTGTTTTGGAGGGTAGGATTTAAGAGATGTTAGGCACTAAAATTTATGCAAAGAGAAATTTCAGGAAAGTTGTTCTGGAATCACATAGGCATCTGGTACTGAACTTGAGGGCAAAACCGCTTTTGTCCTTGTTATCACCCTTGTTCTGTCCCAGTTAGTTGACTGGCTGTATTAGTCAGGGTTCCCTAGAGGGACAGAACTAATAGGACCTATATATATATGTAAATTGAAGTTTATTAAGTATTAACTTACACTATCAAAAGGTCCCACAATAGGCCGTCTATAAGCTTGAGGAGCAAGGACAGCCAGTCTAAGTCTCAAAACTGAAGAACTTGGAGTCTGATGTTTAGGGCAGGAAGCATTCAATCTGGGAGAAAGATGTAGGCTGGAAGACTACACCAGTCTTGCCTTTTCATGTTTTTTCACCATATTTGCTAGCAGTTGATTAGATCATGCCCTCCAGATTAAGAATGGGTCTGCCTTCCCCAGCCTACTGACTCAAATGTTAATCTCCTTTGGCAACACTTTCACAGACACACCCAGGATCAATACTTTGCATCCTTCAATCCAATCAAGTTGACACTCGGTATTAACCACAAGTCCACTCCTTGTCAACGTGAGCCCATACACATATCCTGAGGTCATACATTGTCTTCAAATAAAGACAATAATAAGGTCATAATTATGCCTAATAAGTATGTTTCATACAACCAGAAATGCATCAATCCCCAACCCAAATACTATTACATAAAGTTAACAATACTTAAAAGCTAATATGAAGTCAGTAAATCTTATGTCACATAAAGGAAAAGGAAATAAAATGGAGATATTTTCTTAGTCTAAGTGTATACATGCACAAACATGTTTTTACAAAAAAGGAGGAACTACTCATGATAGTTACAGTCCTTGGTTCTGCAGCTGGTCACCTGGTTATAGCTGGTATTGATGACTACCTTCTTCTACTACCCATTCTGTGTTCCCTTTGCCTTCAGCAAGCACCTCAGCAGGTAATGTTTCTTCTTCCTGATGGAATAACCCAAACCTTCATTCCTGAGGAGTCTGGACCATTTGTAGTCCTACCTGGATTGGGCTGTTATAGCTTCCCACTGACATTAATCACAGGGCATGTAATACTAAAAGACACCCTATTGGATCTCCTGTATTCCATGCATACTCTTCCTTACCTCTGTTATGGAGTAGAAGACTGATTTCATCTTGATAGTACAGGACAATTACCCCAGCCAACACTGTAACTCCCTTCTTAGCCTGTTGACTTAAAGGTAGGAGAAGCCCAAAGTTTTTGGGTGGCAACCTTAACTTCAAGTTTAATGGAATCATTGTTCTGTCTCCTGGTGGCAGCATTCCTCCCTCTGGAACTGAGACCTCTAGGTCAGCAGAACAAAATGTTGCTGGAACTGGAAGCAAAATTTTGCTAGTGGATCACTAGAGCTGATGGTGAGTGGTGCCACTTCCACTTCCATCCCTTGATTCCTGGACCCATCCATCCTGGCTACTGGAGAAATGGAACCATATATTGGATGCTGATTCAGAGCATACACGGTCTTCTGGAGAACTTTGTCCCAGCCATGCAAAGTATTGTCACCTAGTTGTCATTGTAATTGTGACTTCAAAAGCCATTCTACTGTTCTACCAATCCAGTTGCTTCAGGATGATGGGGAACACTGGCCTTAGGGGAAGACACGCTGATTTGGTTTCTAGAGGCTGAGTCCTAGTGACTGCTAGATGCAGAGTTGGCTGTGTGGAAAGAAAACCGTCACTACATAGTATAGTGTTGGTAGAACTCTTAAAGGGCATCCAGCTCAACCACTGGTCTTTACAGGGAGAAAAGTAGAGGCCTGCACGGCTGAATGATATTGTTGTTTTCCAACATGTGCTCCAGAACATGGATCCTGGGAAGGTGTTAATGGAGCTCCATGACAATTGGTTCCATGGTCTAAGAAGCTGGAAAAACACTGGCAGCACAAATTTAAGTCTTTATTGCAGGACTTCTTAAAACTTTAAGATACAATCTATAAAATGAATTTTCCAAAGAGAATATGGTAGGAAGTATTTGATATTTTCCAAAATTGTTTGACCACAGGTTTCCTCCGTCTTTCAGGGATAGAATTCCATGTCTTATGTTCTGCCAAGTATACTTTAGGAAACACTGGTTTAGAATGACGGATATCATGGTTGGAAGGAAACTGAAGGTCAAGGAGGCACAAATAGAAGAGCAGAGCCAGTTATCCAGTTGTGGAAAGGCAAATAAGGGCAAATCTAGGTTTTACATTGACTGAATACCTTCCCAACAGGAAACAGTTCTTCCAAGCACAGACTATGCGTCAAAGTAGGCTGGAAGTAATTTCGACTTTTCCCCTTTCTATCTGAGAGACTTCCTGCAAGCTACTAAACATCTTTAAGCTTCAGATTTCTCCTCTGTAAAAATGGTTAACATAATACTTTCATTGAAGAAACATTGTGAAAACTGGAGATTGTATATGCAAAGCATCGAGTCTGGTGTTGTTTTGGATGTTTTAATTATTTTCAGTCTAAATGTTTATCAGGTGTGTATACCCTTTAGAGCAACTCTGCCAAGAGAGCTCTTAGTCCATGTTTGGCAGCTACTTTCAGTTTATTATTTCATCAGCTCTGGCTATGATAAAGTACTTCTTTATAACAGGCCATAATCATTCTCTCTTTATTCTTTTTCCTTGTTTTACCCCTTAAGAACATTCAGAACAAATCCTATATCCTGCGCAACATATCAGTTTTTTAAATACAGTGTACATAGAGCACTTTAGTAAATGTCCAGCACTAAGTTATGGCAAATCCAAGACTGGCATTTAAGTTTATGACTTCTGGGCTTCTATTACATACTCGGACAAATAATGCTGACATTCCCAACCAAAGCCTTGGGTAACTGGAGCACTGTAGCTTTTTACTGCCTATCTTCTGCATTTTAATACAGCTGTAGAAATTGTTTTGCTGAAAATGAGGACAGATTCTGTTCCAATGCTCTTTGTCAGAAAAGGTGATGTACACAGTGCTATGGCTTAGTTGACGCCAAAGAGATAAAATTTCCTACAACACACAGGTACAGCCTGGGATGCAAACAATTCCCTTAGACAATCACTCACCTCTGAACAGTGCAGTAGAATAATTATGGTGAGTTTCAAGTGTACTGCCAACAATTCTTATGCTTGAAAGTGGACATTCAGCATAAAAAGTTGTAAATGACTGTATTACAACTGACGTGAATCCACTCCGTTCTAGCAAGGCTGTCAAGGTCGACTCCTCTAATAACTTGACCACCCCAACTACACCCAGAAGCTTCGGTCTTTAATCCAAGCTCCAGCTTCTCATCTATTTGTCTTGATGTTTTTATGTTCAAATTTAGTAGACACCATTGTTATTTTGAGGCAACCACAATCCACCTTCATTTACTATTAGATACACATCTCTACTCTCCTATACAATTTGTACCTCTACTATTGTTTCTAAAAATCAGGCACCATTAGGACACTTTTTTTTCAGTAAGAGTTATAAAAATTTACATGAAATATGAAAATCAAAAACATGTTTTCAGTAACTGGGTACCTGTATTAATGAAATGTAAGCAATTCTATTAAATAACTATTATTTCTTGAGTCCAATTCTATAGTCAAGAGTTACAGGAGTTTACCAAGAAGCAAGAGTGGTCTCAAATTGTATGTCAGAGAATTAAGCAAATAATAATTGTAAGGGTATCCAAGAAGTAAAACAAAAGAAAAAAACACGAATAAAGGGAATGTAACCAGCTAACATAAGAATGAGTATTAACAGGGGATGCTTTAGAAATGAAGAAAAACTTTAAATTAAAAAATAACGTAAGAAAACAAGAAAAAATGAAAGCAAATAAAGCACATGGTTTTTCCTGTTAGTGGACTACTCTTATATACTTAGGGACAAACATTTGCCTTCCCCTTACCAACCTCCTAATGACTAGAGAGGCCTGTCTCAATAGCAGGATAAGGATCTGAAGATTAAAGAAGAATAAAAGAGGAAAATGACATATTTTCTAAACTATAAGGGATATAATTTATTAAATGATGAGAAATGGAATAAAATGTCATTTAAACGATTAGTTTTATTCACACGAACTTCGGGCAAATGAAGTGTGTGGTAAGAACCACTTACTAAGAGAAGATACCGCACCACTGGATTTACTGAATAACTTGTAAAATGTGAAGAATCAGGGCACATTATATCAATTTCTGAACATATAACATGCCAAACTATACAATCTTTATTTGAACAAAATACCCATGAGCATGCCCATTTCTAAGAGAGTGTTGCTTCTTATACAGGAAAGATAAATCATTTTAGTTAAATTTCCTCTGTAGTTGACATTGAGCCATTGTCTTATGGGTACTTTAGTAAATGTCATTTCTGTTATTCTGTTTTCCCTCATAGCTGTACAGGAAAAAAAAAAGTGTTAATTTGTAGGAGCCAGAACCACGAAATAAGATCAAGTGAAGTGTTAAAATGAAACATTTCCCACTAGAGGAAGCTTTCTAGGATATGAAGTTGAGCTATAGTAGAAAATTCACAGAGGACTCTCAATTCCCAGAAGAAAGCAAAGGATAAACAAAGGAAAAATACAGAAAGCAACTAATGCCAGTGAGCTTTTGGTAGAAATAAAACATGTGAAAGGCTAGTAAAAAGAAAATCTGTTAAATTTTGAGAGAATGAAAACATAACAGGAGGTAAATATTAAAAGAAAATAAAGGCATGTACTAAAATGAAGGTTATTGCAAAAACAGGACCATGAACATGAATTAAAAATGTGACAGTATAATAGGCCAAATGTCTTTCACTTTTGATTATGTTTTGCCTCTAAGATGAGTATATACAGAGGCCTAGCACAGTGGCTCACGCCTGTAATCCCAGCACTTTGGGAGGCTGAGGTGGTTGGATCACTTGAGGTAAGGACTTCAAAACCAGCCTGGCCAACATGGTGAAACCCCGTCTCGACTAAAAATACAAAAAATCAGCTGGGTGTGGTGGCTCGTGCCTGTAATCCCAGCTACTTGGGAGGCTGAGCTAGGAGAACTGCTTGAACCTAGGAGGTGGAGGTTGCAGTGAGGCAAGATCGCACCACTGCACTCCAGCCTGGGTGACAGAGTGAGACTCTATCTCAAAAAAAGATAACTACATACAACAAACCGTGAATGTGGGCTTCTCAGGAAAATAAACCAAAATGATGTATTATTTTCTCTCCAAGTATAAAAATGGGCTTTGAAGCAAGTGTCCTGCAGCTTTTACTCCTTAGAACCCTGAGGGAAAGGTTAAGTGCCCCAAAAGTGAAAAAAAAGAAAAGAAAAGAAAACATTTCCACATACTATTGTGCTGAGATTTAAAAAAATAAACTTGTAAATTTGCATTTTATTAATACATCAATTTTAAGTAACATACCATAATTTTACACATCTATTTTAAATGCAGCACATTCATTAGTTGCTTTACAAATATGCCACATACAAAATTTCTGACTTCAAAAAAAAATTATGGGGCAAAAGAATACGCAGTTTCTAACTTCATTATAATGTAAAATATCTAGTGACTTTTTAAAAGTAAATTTACATATACTTAGAATGTTTTTGGCATGTAAGAATATGTTCAGGTTTGTTTGCATTTATGCAATGCACCTCTAAGATAATTGTTGAGACAATTTAGTCAAATCTTAATTTGAGTGAGTATAAATTTGTATATAATAAATTGTTCCCAAATAGAAGATAGTTAAAATATTTTATACCAAGAGTTACATTACATTTGTCTGGCATTTTCAAGGAATGTAGTATTTTATTTAGGTGAATATTCTAGCCTTTCCCTTTAAGAAGTCCAAACTTCGGAATCTTAATTATCTCTGAAGGAAATATTTCTTAAATGTTACCTTTATGATACAATTTAACTTTTTCTGGATAACAGGGTCATTATTAGGAGAATCAATAGCTATGCTGGATTGCAATATTTTGATTTTATCTGCCAGACTGATAAGCACTCTCATTGTAATGATCCTGGATGGCTCAGTTTTGCATTCCTCTGTCAACTTTCTGTACTGTCCCCCTGTCCTTCACTGTCAGGCTGTCGACGTGCCTGTCTCCAGGAGTCTCCATCCCACATCTCCCTAACCTGTGTACACCTTTATACACATTTTCTTTTAATTATTTATTGCTCCATTTTATCATAAACGAGACCGCTATTAAATTAAAGGGGAATGGGGAGAAGGGAGGAGAGTAGCTAAAATCATCTAAACTGTATACGCTCTTTGAAAATTAGTATTCCTAGATATCCCTGAAGGTAGAAATGCTAGCAACTGCCCTTGTTGCAATGCGTTACATTTCATCCCAGGTATAATAACACTTGTTTCATCTTCAGGGAAACCAGATAGCTGCATAAAAACGTTTTTCTCTGGAAATTCCACGGAGACTATTTACTCTCATCCTTAAAGAGCAGGGGCAGAAATAGGAAGTATTTAATCCTCCTAGAAATAATCCTGAGGGACCTGGAATGGAGAAACTTTACTGTACCTATGGACCAGCCAAAAGGGAACAGATCCCTTTGGGGAATGGCACCCAACAATGCCTGATCCCAGTGCAAAAGAGCAGGTTTCTCTTGCCAAATGGATGCCCCTGGCTGTAGTATGTTTACATATGGCATGGAGATAGGAGATAATAAGAAAGAAAACTCATTGAAAAATTTTAACTCAAATCTGTTCCTTTTATTTACCCATCATTGTCAGGGTTATGTCATTTTGGGCCTATTGTATATTGTTTAAAACTTTTTGTTTATTGACTGCACAGGTTGTATTAATTTGTGTTACTATTAGTATTCCTATTTAAAATATGCATTTTCAGGTTTGTAATTTTACCTATGAATCAGTGAAAGGAAGCAAATTTTAACATCTTATAAAATAATTTAAAATCACTCTAATGTAAAAGGAAAGAAGAGAAGGGTAAGGTGAGGGTAGAAATCTTAGTAGGGAACAATTACTAACTGATACAATTTTATTGTTAGTTTTCAACTATCTCTCCTAAGAATAAAGGAATAATAAACAAACCTATCCTCCCTTATAGTTTACCAAAAAGCAGCCAGAAAATGTTAGTGATTATCTAATATATTCCAAGATTCACATTCACATGTCCACATATTTACAAAGCCTTTACATTTCTTTAATGAGAAAACATACATTGTAGTTCCTTTGTTTAAAATAAGTTTTGGAATTTGTATATTTTCCAGGATATAGCAGGATCTTTATACCTCTTTCATAGGTTTAACCTCAGCACTTTTTTTTTTCTCTAACTTTCCACCGACATTCTATAATGAAGGCAGGGAAACCAAGGAAGTCTTCATAATATTTGGGGGAAACAATAAAGAGAGCATGAACAAAGAAATTTTAGCAAAGGGTAATTATTAATTCATAGGTAGTAAATTCCACAGAACTTTGGTGTGTGTGTGTGTGTGTGTGTGTGTGTGTGTGTGTGTGTGTGTGTGTNCTTTGGTGTGTGTGTGTGTGTGTGTGTGTGTGTGTGTGTGTGTGTTTGCGCTCGTGTGCAGGCACGTGCGTGTGTAGGAAGTGACTGAGAGTATAGTTTTGTTGACCAGATGTACTGCTTTAAGTGTGAGTGATTTGATACACTATGAATTAGTACAGGGAAAACCAGACTATGGGAACGGCCATAGCAAGATAAGAACAACATCCCAGATGAAGTGAGAGGGAAACAGGTATGAGAGAAACAGAGACTCACAATATTAATCATGAGAATTAAGATAACAAAATTATCACAGTTATGATACAAGATTAACTCAGAACAAGATTCTAGGGCCAAAAGGATACTGTAGCTTCAAACTATTGGCCTAGAGAATTTTGAACTGGGAGGTAGATATGTCCCAGAGTCTTGGGTAAGGCTGAATCTCTATGTAGGGGTAGAGGGTTCCCATTGTTGGGTTCAAGAAAGAAACTCAGGTATTCATCCACTCGTTCTACCCTCCTTTATTGAGCACTGCTTAAGTGCCAGAGATTATTCTAAACTTGAAAATGAGCAGTGATTCAAACAAATTTTCTGACATTCTGAGTTTACTTTCTAGTGAGGTATACTGATAATAAATAAACATATGGTTATAGAATAAATGGTCAGTTATACGTGCAATAAAAAGTAATGGGAAGGGAAGAGAAAATAAGAACAAGTCCAGTTTTGGATAAAGTGGTCAGGTAGAAGCTCCCTGAAGATCTGATTCTTCGAAGAATATCATAAAGTTATAAAAAGGATATTATATATATCCTTTTATATATAAACAGGTGGATATTAGAAAGAAAAATAGCCCAGGAAAATGAAAAGACAAATTCAAGATCCTGTGTGGGTTGGAATATGCTGGTTATTTGAGAAACAAAAAGGAGACTAGTACAGCTAAAACAAATAGGTTGAAGACAGTATAAATCAGTTTCCATTCTGTTATAACTTATAATTAATATAAATTTGTGTTTTCTGTTGGTCCGTAAACATTCAAAACCAGCCTCGCCAACATGGTGAAACCCCATCTCTACTAAAAATACAAAAAATCAGCTGGTTGTGGTGGCATGTGCCTGTAAATATTTGTAGAGGGTTTAAGAATTCCCTTTCATGGAAACAGTACCCTACAGACATGATATGTGGACAGCAGATCCTGATTTTATCTGGTTGCTACATGTAGATACAACCTATAATGAATTGAAGAGAACTAATTATTAGTCAAGGAGGGATTGATACTAAGTTTTAATCTAGTGTTATGAATGATTTGCCATAATAATGAAGGTTTCCAAGCCTTTAATAAGGAGGAGCTTTCATACAGCATAAATATTCTATAACATTATTGCTTTTAAACATAGGCGGCTAAGTATTCTGACAAATATTAGTTTATAAATTTTAATCAAGACACTCAGTATGTCTGTTGAAAGCATGATCAATATAGGCCTCAAAATTTTAGATTTTTTTGTGCACAGTCTGAATAAAAGTTGCAGCTTATAAAATAATTCATAAAACCATAACAGCTATTGTAACTTGGTTGAAGATCAATGACTTCTTCAAATAAAGTAGTTACTTAGCAATAAAAATTAAAGCATTGATTTTTCCAATTTGGATTATTTCTATTTCCCCTGAGGGAAATAACAGACCTGAGGTCAACTAGATTTTATCCTCCGTTGTCCACCAGATTAGGAATATAGAAGATAAAAGGAAAGAATGTCTGAGGTTTTCTTTTTCAGATTTTAAATTCAGATACAAAAATGACCTTAATACAGCAGGACATCAGGTTATAGCTTTCAAATCACTGATGCATAGAACAAGTCTCTGAGAAACCTCTGTCACCACATTAGGGCACCATTGAGAAACACTAGGATAAATAAAATATTTGCTTTATTAAGGTCTACGTATTAGATCCAAGACTTAACATACAAGAGCCACTGCTCATCACTATGGGGATATAATTTCAGAGAAACATGGACTCTTAGGTTAAAAATGGTTGTAATCAATTTCATCAAGACTCTCTTGTGTACCTCTTATAGAATGAATAAATTTACTGTCTTTGAAAGTCATGGAGTTGTCAGATCTAGTGAATATATTACAACATATATTCACAGCTGCAGCAATACACACATTAAATTATAAAATATTTATTATCAGTTTTGTTATCCAACTTTTGTCCACTCAGAAAAACATCTCAGAGGGTTTGAAAATATGCACCTAATTAGTCAAGGTAAACAGGCTCTGTTTGTTAAAGAAGTAGGGAGAAATATAAGTAAAATTTTTGAAGTCATGATTTTTCTTCTTCCCACTCAAAGAATATGATTTTTTTCTGGGTGAATATTCAATGTGTTTCGGATTAAAATGGAGACAACTGAAGTGTCAATCATTAGATAACAGATTTTTAAATTGTGGTGTGCATACACAGTGGAAGATTATTCAGCCTTTAAAAAGCAGAAAATTCTGTCATTTGCAGCAATATGGATGGACCTAGAATACATTATATTGAGTGATTTAAGCCAGGTACAGAGACAAATACTATATAATCTCACTTATATCTGGAATCATAAAAAGTTAAACTCATAAAAGTAGAGAGTAGAATGGTGATTACCAGAAGCTATGAAGGAGAAAGGGTGGACAGATAAAGGGGAAATGTTGGTCAAAGGGTACAAAGTTTCAGTCAGAAGGAGGAATTGGTTCTGGTGATCTGCTAAACAGCATGGTGACTATAGTCAGTTATCATGTATTGTATATTCCAAAATAGCTAAAAAATGAATTTCAAATGCTCTCATCATGAGGAAACAATGAATACTGAAGTGCTAGATATGTTAATTAGCCTGACTTGATCATTCCATATGCCACATTTTGAAACATCACATTATATCCCAAAAATACACACAATTATTATTGGTCCATTAAAAGTAAAACAAAACACGCACAAAAAAATCGCTAGGAGTTGTGTACAAGAGTTAGAAAATCATTTTAATTAAAGATAAGAGTACGAGAAAAATGAATTAAACTCTGAACACCACAGTTTCTGAGCCTTAGGCTTTACCTAATAATATTATGAATTGTGAGAGAGTCAAAGAAGTGAGTCCTATGCCCATGAATATTGACATTATTTTAATATATTTCCTTTAGCTACAATGGAACAAAAAACTTACAGAATAAACAGTAAACAGGTTAATACTGTAGTTAAGGTGTCAGAGCAAGTCTCTTCGTTTTCTCTGATATTTGTCCTTAGGTTAATAATTTTATGTAATTTATATAATATTAAATTCATTAATTGCGTATATCAGTCCTTCTAGTTTCTTTGAGAAGAAAGTGCTTAGAAATAAGCCTTTGCATTGCATATTTCAAAAAAGCTGGGCTCAAAAAATTCCTAAACTAAAAAAAAAAAAATTGTATTTCATTGTAGAAGACAATGATACTTCCATTCTTAGGGGCCTTACATTGGACAAACATAGCATGCAAAAATAATACACTATCTGTCAATAACTCTGAACACAAATTGAAACATTTATCAGAAAATAATCTGGCATTATAAGACCTTAAAATGTTGTAAAACTTCACTGACTGTATTTTCATTTACTGGTCAAATAAGCATTTAGTGAGCTTTATGTTTAAATGGTCAGCATTCCTAAAAAGTAAACCCAAATGCATGGTCTAGAATCTTCCATGATAGAAATATTGCCAGAAGCAGGAATCTGAAGAAAAAAAATGCTATAACCTGGATATGTAAAAAACAGCTGGACCCTTTTAACTGTAAGTGCCAAGAATCTACTGCTGTTATGAAGGTTATTACTTACACAGCAAAAATTTCCTCTTGGAATAGTGTGTAAAGGGAAAAATAAATCTTCCTTCATTTTGGTTTTCTAAAATGACAAAATTGTTTGCATCAATTTAAGCATTGATATGGTTTTCAAGAAATATTGTTTATATTTCAGTGGATAGAAACGAACTGATAGAAGGATGGTTTTGCTCGGGATGATCTGTGGTGCCAACAGCCATCTCTTTTATGAGTATCTCTTTATCACCCAGTGCTATCTTGATTGCAGATTCAAAATTTTAGATTAAAAATTTCAACAATAAATATATCAAGCTATGATGAAACTGAAAACTAATTTTAGTTAGTAAAATGACATAGATTTGTAGAGAATTCATTATGCATCTTCTCTCACCATAGCTTAACTGGCTTGAAAATTACTTGTATTTAATACTTAAATTTCTATAGCATTTTATGTGCTACATCATGAAGTACAGCACTCCTTTATGTATAGTTATGAGAAAACTTGAAATTCACAGTCCTCTTAATAAAACTGCCCAAGAAACTGGTGTGATGTCTGTAGTAGGCTCACATCTATGTGTATACTAGAGTCCACGATGGTAAGAAACCACATCATTAAGAGGAGAGAAATACATATTTGTACTGTATTCTGTCAGAGGCCCACAAAACTTGCTGGTCTTAATCTGATCCTTTTAAAAATTCAGACAATATTACAATTAAACTTACGTTAATTTAAAGAAAACATTTAACTCTAGGATCGATGACCTTTTCAATAAATAGAAAAGTAGCTTTGTTTTATTTTAAAAACAAAACAGCCTAATATGGTAGCAGATGTTACAGCAGAAGTGCTGTTCTGGAACATAGCTGTGGATTATCCCAGTAGGAGAATGAAATCAGTCCAGGAACAGATCAGGGAACGCAGGTTTGGTTAACGATGACATTCAGAACACCGGTTGAGGCAGACAACTGCTGTAAGTGGCGAGTGAAAACACAAATGTAAAATCACAGACACCTGGAAGAAGCAGGTCAGGCAGGATTCGCTGATTAAGAGTCCTGGTTAATTCAGCACTTCGGACAGTTCCCAAAGAACTGTCTTCCTTCCAGGTACTTAGAGTACTTAACTTACAGAGTGCCATACTTACTATTCATTCCACTTCTTGGCACCTCACTTTTACCTGTAGGTGACCTAACTCCAAGGGAATTATGTGCATTCATCTAAAAAGTTCTGTGGTCTGTGTTTCATAGGAAGCCAACACCTTCAGTCCTAACATGAAGGTTCATGGTTTTTATGTTACTTGAGGTTTTGTCAGACTCATCAGTAGGCCTTATTAATCAATAATGGATTATTAATAATTTATTAACAATAAAATTCATCAACTAAATTTTAATCCTGATTCAATACAAAAATGGTGAGGATGAAATCATCCAAGTCATAGAAAATAGTCCCTTTACGAACACCAATGGTTACTATCATGGCCAAGTCCCCTGGGCACGTCACAAGCAAGGCCATTCATCAGGTGTTCTATATCAAAGTCAGACGAAGCATTAGAAATGGGGATGGCAGCAGAAGAAAAGCTTTAAGAATCAACTAAAACCTTGCCTACAGCCATGTGGCAAAGCTATAGATGGTAACTAAAGCACATTAAGCCCTTCCCTTCAGGCTCCAGGAAGTAACAGAATTGCTCCTTTGGAGCAAGGACTTTAAGTCAATTTCTTAAAAGGCTTAAAAGGCAGGACTACAAATCGGGACAATCTCTGATTTCTAACCAAAGGACAAACTATGCTTTAGTCACATCTATCTACCAGGATTAAAAGGAGAATAATTAGCAATGAAACAAAAATGCACACATATAAAAATACTTTAAAATATACTTTTTCCTCCTAACTACTTTTTAGGTGACTGTTTCCTGTTCTAAAACCCAGTGGTGAGGAGGAAGTATGGAAACACCAAAAACTGGTTTTCTCTATGATGAGCAGCTTGAGCTAGACATTTTATAAAGGACTCTCTTGATTTTTGTGAATTGAAAAAAAAAATGAAGTAGTTCCTAATATCCCTGAAAATAACCGCACCAATTTTGGAAGCATTTCAGATGAGCACGAAGAAACAGGGGTTATGGCCCTATCTCCAGTTACAACAGCAGTCTTGCTGCTTTGGTTTGTGGGTTAGATTCTGGGAGCCCTTTTCAGTCTCATGGACCCCACATAGTTAACAGAAGGTCTGTAACCATAAGGCTGAGAGTAACTCAATTCCTTCCTACTTTCCTTGGTGTATTCACAGAATATCAGAGATGAATTTTCTGTTCTGACCAAGAGTTCTAAACAATACTTTGAAGGCATGAGACTGGGAAAGAGGAAACACAGCAGTGACCTAAACACTGAAGAAGGGAGAATGTGTAATTTAAACAAATAAGGCTTTTTATTAAAGAAACTATTAATTGCTAGGTTTTTCAACATAAAAGGTCTCAAGTCTTTGTCTAGTTGAGTAGCACATAATTCGGTATATTCTAAAAGCACCAACAGTGCAAAAGACATTCCTTAGCTTTTCCTGACAAAACAAAAACAAAACCCCCCAAAACCACATTAAGTGGTAGCCCTAGGTCTAAGCTTATGGCTAACACTGAAGAAGTGCAGCAATTTGTATTAGAAGGTGAATTTTGTTGGTTCTTCATCTGTAGTTACAGGAAAACCTGAAGCTCCTGAGGTTTGAGTTGTTCCCTAGGTGTTTATTCAGGTCATTATGTGACCTGAGAAAGGAGATTCTTATTTATCTGTGCATACAATGTGTATTTGTAAGCAATGGTATTGATATAATTGGCAAAGTATTACATGAGAGTCAGCCTTACTCTCCAATAATCAGTTATATGTACACTAGGCCAATTAAGTTGGCACCAAACCCAGCAAATGAAATTATCATTACTGAAAAGGTGTCTGAAGAAGATTCAAGGTAACCCATTCTGTCTCACAAAACTTAGTTATGTTCATACAGTTTCAGGATGTTACTTTCAAAAGTGAATTGGAACCTCAAGTTTAAGCTATGTTTTAAAATATAGATATTAAATGACATGACATCTAGTGGATCATGAGAACAATGGAAATTTACCATTAACATTTGACTTAATTTTTCAGCTTATATAAAATCAGTTTACACAGTCTTTATTTTTATAAACAAAAAGTCATATTGTTAATCATGCCACTCTTTTAATGATCCTGTATGTTAAGGCATTGCTTCATTCTTACATAAATTATATTTAAATAGGGTTATAAAGTATGATATATTATTAAATCGCATGCAAACTAACGAATGTTACTAAATAATGTCACAAAGCCCATAGGAAAATATTCTGTAAAATGTATTATTTAATCTAACACCTTTGATAAAATTATTTTCTATGATTTACACAGTTAATTTTCATATATAGTTTAAGGCAGCTTTAGATTATCAACACAACTTCTTATTTATTTTTTTTTGTTTTGAGATGGAGTCTTGCTCTGTTACTCAGGCTGGAGTGCAATGGCACAATCTTGGCTCACTGCAACCTCAATCTCCCAGTTTCAAGCAATTCTCCTGCCTCAGCCTCGTGAGTAGCTGGGATTACAGGCATGTGCCTCCACACCCAGCTAATTTTTATTTTTAGTAGAAACAGGGTTCCACCATGTTGGCCAGGCTTGTCTCAAACTCCTGACCTCAGGTGATCTGCCTGCCTTAGTCTCCCAAAGTGCTAAGTTACAGGTGTGAGCCACCATGCCCAGCAACACAACTTCTTTATTTAAAATGTTTTAAATCAATCTCTACTATCTTTTACTTTTGACAATATGAAGAAGATACAGCAACAATGCATAAAACCATTTCCTTTTCTTGGGTATTTTTGCCTATTTCCTGTAAATGTGGCAAGAAGCAGTTAAATGTCTCAGCCACAATTTAGGCAAATGTCTCTGCCTAGATTGCCTTAGAAATGGGGCCGGGCGTGGTGGCTCATGCCTGTAATCACAGCACTTTGGGAGGCTGAGGCGGGCAGATCACAAGGTCAAAAGATCAGCACTATCCTGGCCAACATGGTAAAACCTCATCTCTACTAAAAATACAAAAATTAGCTGGGTGTGGTGGTGCACGCCTGTGGTCCCAGCTACTTGGGAGGCTGAAGCAGAGGAATCGCTTGAACCTGGGCAGTGGAGGTTGCAAAGAGCTGAGATTGCACCACTGCACTCCCACCTAGTGACAGAGTGAGACTCTTTCTCAAAAAAGAAAAAAAAAAGGTAAGTAATGGAAGAGATTTTAATACTTTTAACAACTTCAAACAATTTCAAACTACTGAGTTCTTGACTAACTACAGTCCACTAAACTATGTAACTAAGAACAGTCATGCGCTGTCTAATGACATTTTGGTCACTGACAGACCACATATATCTCAGTGTTCCCATAAAACTATGATGGAACTGAAAAATTCTTATTGCCCAGTGACACTGCAGCCCTTGTAACATCATAGTGCAATGCATTACTCATGTGTTTGTGGAGATGTTAGTATAGCCAAATCTACCATTCTATCAGTTGTATAAAAGTACAGCAAACTCACCAGCATCTGTTGTTTTTTGACATTTTAATAGCCATTCTGATGTTTGAGACGGTATCTCAATTGTGCTTTTGACTTGCATTTCTTTAATGATCAGTGATGCTGAGATTTTTCATATGTTTGTTGGCCACATGTATGTCTTCTTAAAAGAAGTGTCTGTTCATGTCATTTGCTCACTTTTTAATGGGGTTATTTTTTCTTGTAAATTTGTTTAAATTCCTTGTAGACTCTGGATATTAGATCTTTGTCAGATGGTTAGATTGCAAACATTTTCTCCCATTCTGTGGGTTGTCTGTTCACTCTGATGATAGCTGCTTTTGCTGTGCAGAAGTTATTTACTTTAATTAGATCCCATTTGTCAATTTTTGCTTTTGTTGCAATTGCTTTTGGTGTTTCGATCATGAAATCTTTACCCATGCCTATATTCCGGATGGTTAATGAAAGACTGGATAAAGAAAATGTGGTACATATATACCACGGAATACTATGCAGCCATAAAAAGAAACAAGATAACACCCTTTCCAGGGACATGGATGGAATTGGAAACCATTGTTCTCAGCAAACTATGCTGAACAGAACAGAAAACCAAACAATGCATGCTCTCACTTATAAGTGGGAGTTGATTGATGAGAACACGTGGACACAAGGACACATGGGGGGAAACAACACATACTGGGGGCCTTTGGGGAGGCACTGAGAAGAGGGAGAGCATCAGAAAGAATAGCTAATGGATGCTGTGCTTCATACCTAGGTGATGGGATGATATGTGCAGCAAACCACTAAGGCACATATTTACCTATGTAACTTAAAAGTTGAAGAAGAAAAAAAAGTATAGTGCATGCAGTTATGTACAGCAATAATACTTGATAATGATAATAAATGACTATATTACTGGCTTTGTTATATTTTACTTTTTATTATTATTTGAAAGTGTATTCCTTCTGCTCATTAAAAAAACTTTAACTGTTAAACAGCCTAGGGCAGGTCCTTAGGAGGTATTCCAGAAGAAGGCTTTGTTATCATAGGAGATGACAGCTCCATGCCTGTTATCGCCCTTGAAGACATACTAGTGGGCCAAGATGTAAGACAGAAGACAGTGATATTGATCCTGACCCTGTGTAGGCATAGCCTTATGTGTGTGCTTGCATCTTAGTTTTTAACAAAAAAGTTTAAAAAGTTAAGACAATTTTAAATAGAATAAAGCTCATAGAAAAAGGGTACAAAGAAAGAAAAATATTTTTGTACAGCTATACAATGTGTTTGTGTTTGAAACCCAGTATTACTACAAGAAAGTCAATAAGTTAAAAAAATAAAAGCTTATAAAGTAAAAAGTTACAGTAAGCTAAGGTTAATTTATTATTGAAGAAAAAATATTTTAAAATACATTTAATGTAGCCTAAGTGTACAATGCTTATAAAGTTTACAGAAGTGAGTAGTAATTTCCTAGACCTTCACATTCACTCATCACTTACTCACTTCTGGACTCACCCAGAGCGACTTATAGTCCTGCAAGCTCCATTCATTGTATGTACCTTATATAGCTATACCGTTTCAATGTTTTATACCATATTTTTAACTTAACCTTTTCTATGAGTAGGTATGTTTAGACAAACAAATGCTTACCATTGAGTTACAATTACCTGCAGTATTCAGTATGGTAACATGCCATACAGGTTTGTAGACTGGAGACAACAGATTACAGTACGTAGCCTAGGATGTGGCAGCCTGTACCATCTAGGTTTGTGTCTAACAAACACTCTATGCTAGTCACTCAACGATGAAATAGCCTAACCATGCATTTCTCAGAAGTATCCCTTTCATTAAGAGACACATCACTGTCAACCGAGGAGGAAGTAGAAGACCAAACTGTTAACATGGAAAACCCAGCTTGTTTGATGATGTTTGGTGAATTTCACATGTATGATAGGCTAAGCAGCAAACTATATATTATGAATTTTGTTTCTAATATCACTCACTATTAATTGCAGTTCAATAAAACCAAATTAATCTTTGGACTGAATAGTATGTGTACATACTTTATAACTGTGAAGTAGGAATGAAATATTTTCTACTTTTTGTTATGTTAAAATTTCATTATATTATATATGAAGATATATAGTTTCATTAGATATAAGCTAGATGCATATATATGTTATCCAAATTGGTTAGTGCAATCATCTCAACATATTTATTTGTATTTGTAATGCCATCATTCTACTTGTACCAAAGAGACTACTAAGTTCAGTGACATTTACTGTTACTTAATTTTTATAACAGATAAATAATGAAGCCTAGTTTGAAATGAGATTTCGGCTCATGTATCAGTGCTCCTTCAACTGAGGCAGGTTTTCTGCCTTCAAGGTTTTGGTTTAATTTGATGTTCATTTTTGATTTGAGTACACAAGAAGACTTTTATTGCTCTAGAGCTTTGGAGTTCATTCACAGATCATATTTTTTCTACCCCATCATTTTGCATAGGAGGAAAGTGAAGGCCAATGAGGTAGAGTAATCTGAGAAAGCCACACAGAGATAATGACAGGACAAGAATTTTAGTCCCACCATCTTTCAGATACCATCTTGAGATAAAGACATTTTATCTGGAAGACAGGACAAGAATTTTAGTCCCACCATCTTTCAGATACCATCTTGAGATAAAGACATTTTATCTGGAAGATCACAGCTTAACCTCAATAGACAATCACAAGGATACTTCAATGGATATATATATATATATATATATATATATATATGTGAAATATTTAAAAATACATATATATTTTTCTCTACACATATAAAAGTACACTTAATTGAGATGTATTTTAATTTTTTTAGGATACATTTCTAAACTCATCTTAGTAAAGCTCTCAAACCCAAAACAGCCCATTGGCAACCTGGTGTCCCAATACATTTTAATCGAATGAGAACAATGTGATGTCAACAAGAAAGAGATTTCACAGGAACGTTGTGCTTACCTTCATAAGTCCCACTTTCTAGGAGAGCACCACTTTTCTCCAATTCCATAAAATCTTCAACAGTGATGAAAATATAATCCACTCCAGGGACCTCACCCTCCTTATGTGGCCTTGTGGTGCCTGAATAAAGAAAAGTAAAAACAAAAGAAAGATGCTGAGTAATTTGTGGTTGAACTTTAAAAATACCATCATATTTCTGAATATTCAGTGCCACTTGTTTGTACATCTGGAAGTTGGCACTTTGCATTTGTCCTTCTGTTTGTTTGGCAACAGAAAACAGCAGGGGGTATAGATTAAAGTAAATGTACAAGGACTTTTCTTCATCAAGCTTATAAAGAGTTCATTGCCATGGAATATGGCTGCATATATTTTTCAGTAAAAACTGAAGAACACTGTGCCCTTTTTGAAGAGGTGGTTTGAATATTGGGCCAGCAGTCTGCTAGTTCAGGAATTTATGTATTTCACTCTGTGAATGAACCTCTATTGTCCTGCAAACTGCTGTGCTGTGACATATAATACAATGGAAACTAGTGATCTTAGAAAAATGTCCATTTATCTTTTTTATTTTCATAATCTGCTTTCTCTTGGGGGAAACCGTTTGTTGGTTTTCGTTTGTTAAATTTTGCATCCAAACCCATTTTTATTTGATTTAAAGGATCACAAAACCTTTACGATTACTTAAAATTAGATAATAATTGGAATTGTATAATAATTAAACTGCACTAGTAATTGTGATGCTGGGAATACAGTATCTAATTTGACAAGAAGAAACTTTCTCTTAATCCATCACACAGGCTCTCCCTTATGCGACCTTCCTTCTTTCCTTACTACCTCTAATTCTGACTGAATTGGGAAGTGACTCCCTACCAGGGGTTACTGCATGGGACCACTGTTCCCGACCCCTCCATCATCCGTAGAGGGAATGGAGCTATGAGGGCCAAGGTGACAGGATTATCAGCTGCTCAGATGGTGGCTCAGTACAGCTCTCCTGGAGAATACACACTTCCAGGCATGCTGTCCAGTTTGTGAGGCAAGAGCAGAAGCAGAGGCATATTCAAGGCTGCAGGTTTGTTTCCAGGTAATACTTCCTTCCCTGAACATGCCCTAGGCTTCTTCCTTTTTCTATGCCACCTACATAAGGCATTTTGCATGGCCAAACTGGAATTTACATAATGCATACATGCAAATAAGTATGCAGAAATATACAGAGGCCAAATATATAAGCAAAGTAGTACACTGGCTGACTTCATATATAAAGACTCCCCCATATTGTTTATATGCTAAAAAAGCATTGTAAATCCTTAAACTTTACTTTTATTCTTTGCATTTGAAACCTTTATCAACTAGCTCATGAAAATAGCCAGTCAGTTCTCCTTTTGGTCTATTAAAATCAAATCTGGACTGCAACTGAGAAGCAGAAGCTAATGTCAGAATGTATAATATGCCAGGGAAATCTGATTTTGGGTAAAAATGAATAATTCCTATTGTAAACATTATTTTAAGACTTGAAGTTATTATTTCCTAAAATCAAGTTTTATAACTTGTCTTTGGGGTTTGCAAAACAATTTTTTTCCATAATCATGTTTAATGACTTTCCGTGAATTGGTTATTTTGTTTAACTGAGCCACATTTTGCAATATTTCCTACTGCTCTTATGCTATAAAATACAAACCATCTACACTGAGTATGCATAATATTGTCAAATTAATGTTTCTATGAGAACCTTAATTTTCAATATCTTTGCTTTTATGTGCTTAACTCTTGTGAATTAAAAGTGCATTAACATGGGTTTTGGCAATCAATTTACATTTCTGTTTATTTAGAACACAATTTAATCATTGTGTTCTAGATCACAAGAAAAAATCACATAACAAAGACTCAATTTTTCTTACTAATTTATCTGCAGATTTCAGAAGCTGCACACTTTACTTTACTGCTTGCAGTATGATAATGCATTCCTAGCACCATGTGAGGACCAGGATCTCATGACTGAGGGCAATTTCCAGGGCTGCTGACTTGTTTGGAGTAACACGGCTATACCAAATTTTAGTGAACATTTGGAGTTGTGCCCTTCTTGGGAGGCCCATCAGTACTGTCAGCTCACTAAATTGCTTTCCATCTCCATCTTGCACTTCAGACCTCTGTGACCGAGTTCTTTCTGTGATCGGTGACATCAGTCAGTGTCACCTATTACTATTGACTCAACTGATGCTGGCTGCCTCCCTGGACTGAAAGTTCGCCTACCTCATCGTGGCTTGAAGTTCTGCTCTACAATCTCAAATGCTGCAACCTTCGTCTTTGACATCAGCCTCTGATACTTTTTTCCTATTTTGTTCTTCTAATTATGACCTCTAGTCCCTGATCTCTTGCAGTTTCCCTGATGTTCCCCAAACCTAGCTTTACTTGCCTCCCTATCAAAGGACTAGGGAAAAAAACTGAATCGCTTCCTTTCTTTAGTTCACCTTCATCATTTCCTGACTAATAATTAATCCCCATGTTCACTATTGTTTATTTCAGGTATTGACAGCAGTTGCTACAGAAAAACATAAACTTTCTCTGACAAGGTACTCCACAAATTCAGGTCACTTAATTTGAGTTTGATCCTCTTGATGCTTGGTATTTCTTTTATGTGAGTCTTCTTGTCTCTCTCATATATTCCCATCATTTTCTAATGTTCAACTGCTTGGACATTTTGTAGAAGACATGAGCTCATTCTTTCTAGGTAAAGTAAAGGGTACTCTGAAACCAAATACCCTAAAATTTCCTAATTTTCATTTTCCTTAACTGCATTATCTTCATATTTTTCCTTCAAAATTAAGCCTGTTTTGAAATTATCATCCATCTTGCTAAGACAAATTTCTTTTCCATTGCTTTCTTTTAGGATTTAGTTTTTAATTTGTCAAAGTTGCATATACAGCTATTTTAAGTTTTCAAGTATTTCTATAAGGCTTGTTATTTTTAAAAAGCAGACCTTCATCATCACCACCTGCCCCCCGCTACCCCTTTCTGTTTATCCAGAGGCAAACACACTGCTTTTAGCTGACTCATTTGTTTAGCCTTTGTATCTCTAAATAAGATGGCTCTTGACTTTTTACTTTGATAATTATTTCTTGATTTTCAAGTAAAGAAAATGACAATTTAACTCCTTTTTTTGTCACAATTCTAACTCCCTTGCACATACCACTTCTTCCTGCTTTCCTTCCATTCTTCTAATGGAACATCTTGTGTTTAGATTAGTGTTAAGTGTTTACATTAATAATTCTATGTAAATTTATTCCAAACTGAAACCTGTAGTCTACGCACTTTTTCATGTATAACTTTTTGATTTCTCTAGATATTAGAGGTCTTCACTTCCATTTTTCATTCATTAATCATTAATTAATAAACTCTCTCCTTGAGAGATAAACCTCCTCTCAAAATTCACAAATATGATTCTATTTTATCAAATTATCCTATTGAAGAAATCCTTCCTGAAGTCTTCTGACATGCTCCAATCTGGACTGTCAGCTGCCATCTAGGGATCACCCCTTGCCATCATTCTGGGGAGCCACTTTGCCTCTGTCTTGTGCAGTCCCTCCTCCTGCCGAGACCCCATGTCTATTTTTGTGGTCTACACCCTCATGGCGGCAGAGCACATCTGTCGGAAACTTCCTGTCAAAGGTTGCACAGAAGCTACATTGTTTGAGATTTTGCATGTCTGGAAATGTCTTTATTCCACCCTCACTAGTGGCAACTCTGACAGCATTTCAGGAAAAAATCACCATGAAAATGTATTTCTTCATCTTGCTCCTCCGTTCATGTCACCACCATTCTTCCAGTCATGCCAGTTTGAAACTTTCCCCTCAGAGTCACCTACCTTTGACTCCTCCCTCACTCCTTCATTCTATCTCCAAATATTTGGCAAATTCCAAGTCCTGTATCTCCATATCATCCTTCCCATCTGTACTGTCTCTGATCCCAGCACCACCCTCCTGGTCCAGGCAGTGACTCTGTCACTGGTGTGCCTGCCTTCCTCTCCCAGTTTATCACTGCACTTCCTGATGAGCCCTGGTGAAGCACAAAGCGGATCACATTTCCTCTCTAAAGGCTTATCTACCCAATACATGGTCAAGAGAGTGGGCTGAAAAAGGGAGGGAGAGAAAAATACTGAAAGTCAAGAAGAATCAGAGAAAGCCAAGATTCTACTAGTAACAATAAAACACAACTCTCATGGTATGCCAGCTTGTAGAGTTTCTCCAGATGGGCTTGCCTTGATGGAACATGTGAGAATAATTTTCTGCGTTTCAGTATCTTCCTTTCTGGCTTGTCATGCATCATTCTGCTTTCTCTTTAACCTAAAATATCCACCATTAGAATTATTCTTTGGCTTAGATGAAGGAGAAACTACCTTTAAAATGTATAATATTTTGAAAGTAAGTTGCCTGTGCTTTTTGGGACTCAGCCACTTGTTACCAGTATTACCTTGAGCAAGGTTCTTCACCCTCTGTAAACTCTAGTTTTCTTATCTGTAAAATGGGAACAATAATAGTAGCATCTTCATAGGGCTAATGTGAAGAACAAAGGGTCAATTCATATAACATACTTAAGACAATGTCTGGCACATTTGAAACACTCAACAAGGATTATATGTTAAGTACTACTGCCTGGAAGAGCAGAAATGACATCATAGATTGCTTTAATGAAGTCTTGCCATAAATATTAATTGAGCACTTAGTATGGGCCAAGCACTATTCTAGATGCTTGAGATATATCTCTGAGTAGCACAGACTAAGATTCCTGCCTTGACGGAACTAATAGTTTAAGAGATACAGAAAATAAATAAAAAAATAAAAAGTAAGTTATATAGTATGCTATGTAGGGTTAAATCTTATTAATTGACTGTAAATCAGGTTGTTAGAACCTATGCACAATTTAGTGGGTCAAATACTGGGATTTTTAACTGTTAGCTTAGACAGTATGGAGAAAAGGTTGGAAGAGAAGAGACTGTGGGAAAGAACCTGAAGGGGAGCAGAGATCCATAATACTTGTAGGCTGTACGCTACCCAGGTGAGAGTTAGCTAGGTGGGAGACTGCTGGCAGTCAGCAGGGGATCCACAAAGAGCCTAGTGATATTTTAGAAAGAATCACTATATCCTTAAAGAGAAATTTCACTTATTTCACATATTTCACATATTGCTTAGATTAGCTTAGGTCATTTGGCTCAACAACTTGGTGTCCGATACAGGTATTTTTGAACTTTCAAAATCACTTTAAAAAGGGTTGATAAACATGACAGTACATGGTGGGCTCTAATGACTGGTGTATGTGCACACACACAGACACTTACATGTCAAGCCTCATTTTTAAAAGAAAGTGATGAGGTCGCAAAAAAGCGAACACTTATACACTGTTGGTAGGAGTGTAAATTAGTTCAGCCATTGTGGAAAGCAGTGTGTAGACTTCTCAAAGAGCTAAAAACAGAACTACCATTCAACCCAGCAATCCCATTACCGAGTATATACCCAGAGGAATATAAATCATTCTATTATAAAGAAATGTGCACACAAATGTTCACTGCAGTACTATTCACAATAACCAAGACATAGAATCAACTTAAATGTCCTTCAGTGACAGATTGGATAAAGAAAATGTGATACATATACACCGTGGAATACGATGGGACTGTAGGATGAACGAGAGCATGTATTTTTTGGGAACATGGATGGAGCTGGAGGCTACTACCCTTAGCAAACTAATGTAGGAACAGAAAACCAAATACTGCATGTTCTCACTTATATGTGGGAGCTAAGTGATGAGAACTTAGGAACACAAAGTAGGAAACAACAGATGCTGGGGTCTAATTGAGGGTGGAAGGTGGGAGGAGGGAGAGGAGCAAAAAAGGTAACTATTAGGTACTGGGGTTGATACCTGGGTGAGGAAATAATCTGGACAATAGAGCCTCATGACATGAGTTTACCTATGTCACAAATCTTCACATGTATCCCCAGAACCTAAAATAAAGTTTTTTTTTTTTTTTAAGTGAAAGAATGGTGTGATAAAAAGGGTCTTACATTAAAAATTGAGGACATCTGCATGCATTTTTGTTTTAATGTTTTACCTATGTGATCCTAGATAAAAATTTTCTTATGCACTGAGGTAAATAATAGATATAAAAAGGGCATTATAAAAAGTAAAAGCATAAACACCATGCCAACAATATCAGTATTCTTTTTAACATTAATAGTGCTACTAAGAATACTACAATTTCACAAATATCATTGGTGGTGTCTTACTTTTGGAATACATTATAATCAAAGCTTTAAATCACTCAACTTCATTCAGGCTAACACTTATTAAAAAGGATAATAAATTTATGCCTAAAGATACAAATTGCCTTTTTTACTGATTGGGTATGAAAAAAACATGAGTCAAGATATAAATCCATTTTGTCTGATTACATACTAAGATGTAGTACACAATGGCTTGGCCACTACTTAACAAGGGTCTTTTGTCTTTTGTAGACAGACAGTAAAATAGGTAATGCCTATGGCCTAGGCTGATAGAAGTTTTTTGCCATTTGCCGAGTCATCTGAAAAGTGTGAAAGTGCTCATAAAACCTGATTAGTGTGTCGTTTAATTTTACCTGCAGGCATAGCACATACAGCAAGAGTCAGAAAGCAGGATTTTAGATCTATGTGTCTGGGAAGAAGGGGTGTTAAGTCAATTGGCAAAGCAGTGGGTGAAGAAGGAAAAAGCAATTGGAGATCTATGAACACCTCTCTGGAAAGTAACATGATTCTAAAAACAAGGAAAATATATGTGATATGAAATGAAGTGTGGTCCAATGCTTATTTGTAGCTAAAGGTATATCTAGGCTGGAGAAACAATTAAGTTAAATTTCTTGAAGTGCTTACTCATTTTTATGCTGAAATAATTACAGTTGCTTTTGCAACTTAAAAGATGATGACTAGTTGACAGCAAAGCAAGACTCAACAGTAGCCAGTAATTAACCAGCACCAGGAATAGGGTGGAAGATGTGGAGAATAAAAGAGGGGTTATAGATGATTCATCATAGAGCTGAAGCTCACTTTCTTTGATTGCTCTTCTGTTTTGGTTGGGACTTATCTAACAGGTGTATAGGAAACTCCAAAATAAGTTTTATTATCCAAATAATGATTTATATATTTTATTATTATTTATTCCAGATGACTCCTCCAAAGGAAAAATAAATAGAACTGAAAGAAGCATTTTCACTAAGTTGAGGCTTTGTTTCATCTTGTATTGCTTAATTTTTTAAAAAACAAAATAGTTTATGAATTTCTAATTTAAGTACTGTATGAACCACCTCTTTCAATAGTTAATGAAAAACATACAGTACTTCTGCTCAAAAGATATGTCTAAACAAAATGCATTATCTCCCAAATGGGTAGCTTACTGATACACAGTGAAATCACATGAAGATGACTTGTCATTTTGTTACCATAGTAACTGGGGGTGCCAATGGAATTTTTTTTTAATTAATCTACTTTTTAAATGAAGGAACATTGCTCTTTTTGTCTTAGGAAGAAAAGGGCATGACATTTGTGGTAAATATAATTCTAAAGTGTATTTCTCCTCAGCTTTCTGCTATTTCCTAGTTTTAGTAAAACACATGGCAGACAGTATTATTACTTAGATGATGGTTCACTGCAGTCATCTATTGCGATCTATTCTGATATACTAAAAATTCCATAGTGCTTGTTGCATGGCAGGTACTCAATACACATTCACTAAAGAAACAGACTTGGAATTAATCATTAAGTCAATGTATTCTAAGCAGATGGGTCACTGTGTGAGAATGTGAGAAACTAAATCCTGTTCTTATTCATACATTCCCCCTTTCTTCCTGGTGTTTTCAACTGCAAGCTGGAAAAAATAAATCTTGACAGCTAGGGTGATTTCCTCTGTATTCAACCTTTGATTAACTAACTCAGATTCTTGAAGACACTGAAGTTTGTCAGTTACTCATCAGCAAGTATGAACATAATCACCAGATTTGTGTGTGCTACCAATAAATACATACATCAGACAGATTCCTTTGGCCAATGCCTGTAATCCATTTTTACACAACCAGTCTAGGCCTTGGGTTTTATTATACTCATTTTCAATCATGTAAAATCCCAAAGTATGGTTTTATACAAACATAGAGCTAAAGTAAGCAAAGCAAATAATATAGTTTGGGTAGTTGAATTGCATGTGATAGACAGATTATAAAGTAAAGTGAGCCCTTTAGATTTCCTGTTAAGTGATAGGGTAAATTGACTTAAGGTAAAAAAATTAAAAGCTACAATTTGATGAAATAAATCACTTAAGTATAAAAATTATTAACAGCCTCGATAAAACACTATGCATGTTTTATAAAATACTGAAGATTTGACAAATTCATTTGTAAAATGTAAGTATTTACTTTGACTCATTTTCTTAACAGTGTGTTGCTCTAAACCTCAGTACTTATTTCAAATCTCTCTCTTCCCCTAAGATAGCATGTTGTCAATTTTTGTTTAATGCAGCACTGGCATATACTAACAATGTTAGGTATCTTCCAAAACCAGACATTTTTGAAGAAGAAGACACCTCTCCTTGAATATCTCGGATATAAAGGTTCAAAATAGTGTCCCATATGGCATCAATTACTGTTTTAAATTTTAACAGTTTGGATTGAGGCAGCATCAGGCCCAAACTTGGTGTTTCTTAAAACATAGGTGCATCAGAACCCTGTGGAGGACTTGTTAAAGCACAGATTGCTGCTTCTCACTTTGTAGAGTCTCTGAGTCATCCAGCTTGGGTGGGACCTGATTATGTGCATTTCTAACAAGTTTTCAGGTGATGCCTCTGACACTGCACGTCCAGAAACCATAAATGGAGAACTACTGCTCTAATTTCACTTACATCTCAGGGAACCCAAAATAAAAATAGTGTTAAATTTCCTCATCAAATAAAACTACAACAACCCATAAAGTATGTGGGTCATGACCATGACACTGGCCCTGGAGGAACCTATAGCTATGTACTGAATACAGAGAAAACAAGCCATTCTTCATTTACTGGTGCATAGATGAACAGAGTCAGGAAGAGTATTTTTCATAGTGGAGTGTTCTTTATAAGTTAAATGAATTTGGGAAGTAATGAACCTATCTTTATTTATGTGTGCTTATAAATACCTTTATTATTTGAAGTAATATAAACTATTTTGCCCCTATCTGTGCAACAGTATGGCTAATATTTGGAAAGACACAGTAGTCTTGAATATAGCTCACCAGCAGCGATACATGATAATATGTTAAGAAAAAATAAGCATTTAATGCAAAAAATCTCTCACATAAAGAAAAACTATGGTGGATGTTAGAAAAAAACAGACAAATGAAAAATGTGTACATCTCCAAAAAGTAAGAAATAATAGCGCTGCATTATTTTCCTAAACCAAGATATCTGGTTTGCTAACTTAAAATTACAGATTGTTTACAACTATACTTAGTGAATGAAATCAGGTGATAGGTAACAGGCACTTTGGAATTAGTACTCATAAAGCTCTCTGTTAGAACAAATTATTTAGGCTACCATATTGTTTCATCAATTCCATGGTTTTGCTTGCACAGTTAGGTTGCTGGTGTAAATGATAGAGTAAATGAGGGATAGACATGAGGCATATCATTGACAAGTTGAACTCAGCCAGGTGTGGGGCCTCACATCTGTAATCCCAGCACTTCAGGAATCCAAGGTGTTTGAGACCAGCCTGGGCTACATAGGGAGATCCCATCTCTACAAAAAGTTTAAAAATTCACTGGGTGTAGTGGCACACACCTTAAGTGTCAGCTATTTGGGAAGCTGAGGTAGGAGGATTGATTACTTGAGCCCAGGAGGTCAAGGCTGCAGTGACTCAGGATCATGCTAATGCACTCAGCCTGGGTGACAGGGCAAGACCCTGTCTCAAGAAAAAGAAAAGAAAAGAAAAGCTGAACTCATCATCTGAACTCAAAAGCCTGTGATACTGAGCAAGAAAGACAATGGTTTGATCACTTCTGAAGTTGATATATATGTAATACATTTACAATTTTAAGGCTTTTACACTAAATGACCAGATTTAATTATCAACAGTACCAAGATACCTTGACCACAGACATACAAACACTCTACATTGAAGACAAACTAGGGCAAAGTGAATGATTTTATTTATTCATTCGAGTCATCACTACACTGGTAACAAAAGACTTGTACCCTAAATCTTACCCATTCCTTCACATCAAAGTCTATGTCCTCTATCCACCAGATTGCTAAAGAAACTTCGGCTCCACAAATTACTTTCTTCATAAAATTTCTGTCTACTTCACTTGCGTTCACAGTACAGAATAATTGACTACTTGGATTCAGAGACATGAATAGATAAAATGACTTGCCCCCAAAAAATCAGATTCCTTGATAGGTACAGTCTTGGCTTTTGATCCATTCTCATAATATATAGATAAAACATACCTAACTAACTCGAGGACAGATGAACCCTGTATTCTCACCAATAAAGTAGGGCAGCCAACCATAATTCCAAGATTCTTGACTTGACTATTAATTTCCTGAATTTTTTAAGAGACTGGAAGAAGACAAATGACCCTCTTGTTACCAATTAATTTATTTTTGAACTTTTGATTTTAATTCTTCAATATTTAATTTAGATGTGTTCTATATTTGGCATTCTATAGAATTAATAAAAGGAGGTTTTTGATTCCCTAATTTATTATTTAGCAGATGTTTCAAGATTACATATTGAGATTAAAGAAAAGAAAGTTCAGTGACTTTTTTTGGAAACTATATATATTTAGTTTGAAGCTTTTATACTCTCCTCATGTAAAATTAATCTGGGCCAGAACTAGACTGCGCAGATACCACCAGTCTTCTGAGCAATGCACAGACACCACTCAGTGACCTTCATTGCATGGAAGGTTTAGTGGATCATAACTTTATCATTTTATCACTATTAGAATCTTGCAATGATATTAACTTTTAGTATCACCATATGTCTCTATGGCATCTATATTCTGAAATGCCCAAGGAAGATAATAGAATATAGAGTCCACAGAGTATCAGAAAATCCAGATGAAGGAAAGCGGGCAGTTAACTATCCAGGGATTTCAAAATATTGAAATTCTTTTCAGATCATACTGCATAAATCACATGTCTGAGTGATAAACTATTTTTTTAAATTGAGGTTCTCAAGTACACACATATCAAAATATCATGGAGGGAAGAAACAAAGAAGAGAGGGAGGAGGGAAATATTAACGAGTACCCACTAGGAGCTCTGGATGAGGTGCCTTTATTCCTGCTTAAAATCGTGAGTTAAAGAATGCCTTGTGCATCTGATTTATCTTATGTTCATGATAACTAGCTATTATATTGGTTATTTCATCACACTAAGCCTTATTATACAGTTGATGAAAAACAGAACAAAAATTTACAACTCAGCTTCCCTACTTTAAAAAGTTACAGGATTGGGAATATTATAGCAGAAATATATTCAGCTATAGCTAACAGCCCTTAATTCCAAAACCCACATCTGTGAGCATTCATGTGTAGAAAACATCTGTTCATATTTTAGGGAACAGGCAATTCTCCCCATTCAGGCCAGTGTGACTGTGGGCCAGCTACTAAATGTTGAATGGCATGGCCTGGCTCCCACTCAAGAAACTTAGGAAAAAAGAGAAAAGTGACTTGTTCAAATCAAATAATCAGCATTCTGATATAAAAGAAAAGACAAGTATCCAGATTTTCAGCCTGTAGATAACTGTATGCTTCTGAAGCAGGGGCGGAGAGGAAACACAGGGGCAGGGGGCAGACAGAATATGATTTCTGCCTTTTTTGAGACTTTAATATTAGACACACAACCAACAGCCCTATGGCCTAGATCCATGTGGTCTTTTAGGCATGAAGGGCAGCAGGACTCAGTTTCTTTTTTTTTTTTTTTTTGAGACGGAGTTTCACTCATGTTACCCAGGCTGGAGTGCTGGACTCAGTTTCTATCCAATTATCATAATCCTCAGAACACTGCAGTGTTAATTACAGGTCACTGTATTTCCTTCCTGATTGAGGAGCAAATTAAAAGTGATACAATCTAAAGGAATGTGTATTGTGAACTGTCAAATAATCATCTGGGACTCCTGCTGGGAAATCTTTTTATAAACATATCAGAATAAAACTATCCTGTAACAAAAAACACTTGGCTCTATAGATTGTCAAATCACTGTTTCTCAGTAATGCAATTATCATCAGGGATTAAGGGAAGTTTTAGGAATTAAACATATAAAAGAAAACTGTAAAGAAATTTTAAACCAGAACTAATTAATGTATCTCTGGCATAACAGATATTGAGTTAATAGTGAGTTATAAAAATAAATATTGAATTCTTCAGATAAAATATTTAAAATTTTAGATGAATCTATACCTCCTTTAGAGAGAATAAGAAAACACACTTACTTGCCAGGATTAATCAAGACATGATACAAAATAAAGAGGTGAATACCAGTAGCATCAGCCCAGCAGCTGATTCAGCATCCTCCCCTAAGGGGAACAAGTGGCTGGAGAGTTCACATCTGGTAGGCTGATGGTACTCTGACTTTCAGACCCAAAGTATTAAGTACTGCTACCTAAAAGAAGGGCTAGAGCATCTGGTATTTGAGAAAACTAGAAAGGCTGAGGCTGGTCAAATTAGGCTACGAGGAAATAGTGAATCCATGTCAGAATAAAAAATGTGCATTATATTGTTTGGCTGTTCCCCACCCAAATTTAATCTTGTAGTTCCATAATCCCTCCTACGTGACATGAGAGGGAAGAGGTGGAGATAATCGAATCATGAGGGCAGTTTTCACCATCCTGTTCTAGTGATGGTGAGTTCTCATGAGACCTGACGGTTTTATAAGAAGCTTCTCCCTTTGCCGGACACTCATTATTCTCCTTGCTGCCACTGTGTGCAGAAAGACATGTTTACTTCCCCTTTGGCCATGACTGTAAGTTTCCTGAGGCCTCCCTAACCCTGCAGACCTGTGAGTCAATTAAACCTTTTTCCATTATGAATTACCCAGTCTCAGGTAGGTCCTTATAGCAGTGTGAGAATGAACCATACTACAGTGCATATGTTTAACCTCCTGGGAAAAGTTAGTTATTTATCTCCCCAGTTAGATCCAAACTATTCCTTTGGGTTAGAGTTCAGCAAATTTCTAAAAGGGCTAGATAGTAAATATTCTAGGCTTTGCTGGCCATACTGTCTCTTTAACAACTACTGTTATTAGAGATGCAAGTGGACACATAATACATAAACAGAGGAGCACAGCTGTATTCCAATGAAACTTTATTTATGAGGTAGTGGACAGATTTGACCCATAAGTGGTCATTTGCCCACCTCTATATTAGGTTTTCGATGCTTTGTGTCTTCATGCTCTTATTTCCTAGATTTGTACTTGTAAATCAACAAGATACAACTTCAGTGCCAGCATTTGAATGCACTACCTCAAGAAAGAAAAATATGACCACTGCTGTTGGTGTGGTCAGTATGAAGTGTAACATTTCACGTGTCCTTTTTTTTCTGAAAACTTCTTCAAAACAACTAACCAGGTAGCTTTCTAATACATGGAAAAAAATGGGAGAAAATATCCATAGAAGGATTATAGATTTCTGTCTCTCAAGAATCAAGAGAGGACTGCTCTTATGCAATCTTTGAAATAATATGAACAAGAAATTGCCAGGAGAAATATGTGTTTTGTGATGCTGCATCTAGAGTGGAAATACATCTGTTCCTATAAGAAAAGCCGTGAAGGAGCTTCTTTTTCAGTATTGACTAAGGGCATTGCATCTTTTAGTGGTAAATAACAGTAACTTATTGACCTTGCTTTCATTTTTTTAGTATAATTATATTAGCAAAGCTTCTGCAGGCTAAGGAATTCACCAGATATTTAATATGGGGAAGAAGTATGAAGACTCTAAGTGCTCCTGAATATTACATAACATTTTAACCTGTTGTAGCTGTAATATCCCATGTGTATGCTACTTGTTTAATGCAAATCAAGTTACATATCACTTGTTGGATAAAGTGGTATTCACAGTAATATTTTATATTTGATAGAAAATTTGTCATTACCTGACGTAAAGATTAATAGTTATATGATAAATTTGTATATGAACAATATCCAGATACACATAAGCTTTAAATTTAGGAACATAGGTCAGTAAAATGAGAACAGCATATGAAAATAGAGCAAAGAAAATGAATGGTCTCAGGTTAGGCATTCCAAGATAATTGATTCTCTGTTGTATTAAAGCAAAATACTAAAAATTGTTGCAGCAGGAAAGAGCCCTCTAGCAAAACTATCAGCTAATTTTTAATATATGCAGTAATACACTTTGGAAACAACAATTTTTTTCTTTTACAAATTTATCATTTGTCCAAATATATATGAAACATTTCAGAATGAATACCAATCTATTAGAAAAGAGAGAAAGACATGGCTGATGAATATGGCAAAGTAATTATATGAGAAATTTCTTTCTGTATATAATATTCACATGCACTAATCCTTATTCAGCCCTGACCTTATGTGAAGCATTGTACTCTGCTTTTTGCATGCATTATCTCTTTCATTTTTCTTAACAACTTGATATGATAGGTGAAGTTTTACTCTTTTTATAGATTGAGTAACTTGCCCAAGTGGCAGTGCTAGGATTCAACCCTGGGCAGTCTGGCAGTATAGGCCAGGCTTCTAAGCAATGGTGCACTCCACCATCTTCCACAAAATGTTCTAAAAAGATTTTGTTGTGGGAGATAGATGAGAGCAGCAGGTGGGAGGGAGGGAAGGTGGGTGGGCCTTGTGAATGGGATGTAGGCAGCCACCACTCAGCATTTAGATAGAGTGTTCTGCCAGGAAAGAATAATGAAACTGGGAATCAAATATCCTATGGCTATCCCAATTACTCTGATTTGATCATTACACATTGGATACATGTACCAAAATTACACCACAGGTACCTCTTAAATACATATAACGATTATGTTTCAATTTGAAAAATCTATAGAGAAGCAGGGGAAAGTAAGACATTCTCAAACTGTTGCCAAGTTAGAGTACGGATATTCAGAAAGATAACTGAGAAATGCCAAGAAAGTAGCTGGGGTGCACAAAGGATTGATATCTTTCAAAAGAAATGTCCAAACTTGTTGAATTAGGAAGCTACAAACATTTAAAAAGAAATATGAGTGTTTGAACAGAAAAAAATGGTAATTTTCTAAAAACAGAGAAATGATAAAATATTAAGAATTAGGTAACGCTCTCATTATCCAGGTCGTATTTCCATTTTACAAGTCACATAATAGAAATTACTTGTAGAAATTTCAATAAATTTGATGCCTATAATGGCTGATAGAAAGACAAAAGTGAAAATAATGTATTTCATCATTCTGGAAAACTCTATCAAGATATAGACAATTGCGGCCACCTGTAAAACAATTATTTTGAGAGAGTTCTGACAATGGTAAATATAAAATATGTAGCTTAATTCCTTTAAAAGAGAGGTGGTTTAAAGAAAAAATAACAATATAGTGGATTAGAATATATGGGCCAGGCATGGTGGCTCATGGCTGTAATCCCAGCAATTTGGGAGGCTGAGGCAGGTGGATCATGAGGTCAAGAGATCGAGGCCATCCTGCCCAACACAGTGAAACCCAGTCTCTACTAAAAATACAGAAATTAGCTGGGCATGGTGGCGTGCATCTGTAGTCCCAGCTACCCAGGGGGCTGAGGCAGGAGAATCACTTGAACCCGGGAGGAGGAGGTTGCAGTGAGCCGAGATTGCTCCCTTGCACTCTGGCCTGGGAAACAAGAGCAAAACTCTACCTCACAACACCACCAAAAAAAGGCACAAGGGATAAGGGATGGGAATGGTAGTATACCATATAAGATTCTTACACTATATATGAGGTGGTACATCACTTGATGGCTGACTGGGATAAGTTAAAGATGTATAATATGAAGCCTACCACAACATCTACACACACACACACACACACACACACACACACAAACACACACACACACAGACACACAATTGAAAAACAGATCATCTGTTTAAAAGAGCAAGACTCAAGCTATATGCTGCCTACAAAAAGCATACTTTAAATATAATAATGCAAAACAGAAGTAAAAGAATTAAAAAGGTTATGCTATGCAATTATCAAAAGGAAGCTATAATAACATCAGAAAAAGATTTTAGAGCAAAGAACATTAACAGTGATAAAGAAATTTATTTCAAAATAATAACGGAGTCAATTCCTTAAGGGGACAAAAATCATAAATGTTTATGTATTTAATTAGAGATTCAAAATACATGAAGCAAATATATAGAGCTACGAAGAAAAATAGATAATTCTACAATTATACTGAAAGATTTCAACATCCCTCTTTTAATAATTGATAAAACAAGTAGACAGAAAATCAGTAAAGTTATGGACCTGAACCACACTATCTACCAAATTAACCTAATTGACATTTATAGAACACTTAATAATACACATTCTTTTTAATTGCGCATGAAAAATTTCAAAGATAGACGATATTCTGGCCAATGAAACAAGTTTCAATATCTTCAAATAAGACAAATCGTAAAACTGATGTTTTCTGACCACAATAAAATTAAATTAGAAACTAGTAACAGAAAAATATCTGGAAAGCCTTAGATATTTGGAAACGAACACACTTTCAAATAGCTCATGTGTCAACAAATAAAAGGTAATTAGAAATCATTTTGAAGAAACTAAAAATAAAAACACAAAATATCAAAAGTAGTGGGATGTTACTAAAGCAGGAATTCAGGAGAAATGTTTAACCCCACATACTTCCATTATAAACACAGGAAGGTCTCAAATCAGTGACCTCCATAGCTGGCAAAAAGAGAGCATATTAAACCCAAATTAAGAAGATAAGGGAATCATAAAAATCAGGGTAGAATTTTTTTTAATAAACAGAATAAAATAAAATCAATAGCTGGCTAAGAGAAAAATCAATAAAACTGATAAACCTCCAAGCTAGACTGATGCGAAAAAAGAAGAGGGAATATACAAGTTATCAGTTTTTGCAATGAAAGAAGTTTGCAANAAAAAAAAAAAAAAAAAGAAGTTTGCTACAGGTTTGATGATATTAAAAGGATATTAATGGTATATTATAAATAAAGTTATGCCAATATATTTGACAACTTAGATGAAATGCACAATATTTTTGAACGCTACAACCAAATAACGTTTAATATGTATAATATTCAGACTTTCTGAGTACAGTAGAGATCCTGAATATTATGTGTGTGTGTATGTGTGTATGTGTGTACATCAGTTTGTGTCTACCTGATATTTTAGTTAAAAACTCTCATTTATAGGAAACTCCTAAGCCAGATAGCTTCGCTGGTGAATTCCACCACACATTTAAGAAACAAATAATGCTAATTCTATACAAATTATTTCAGAAAACTGAAAAAGAGGCAAAAACATCTAACTCATTCTACAAGGCCAGTATTACCATAATATCATAAAACCAGACAAACATTAAAAGAAAATTACAGAATAATATTCCTCATGAACATACATACAAAAATACCTAATAAAATTTTATCAAATTTAATGGAACAATATGTACAAAGGATAATACATCATAAGCATGTAGAATGTTTACAAGGTATGCAAAGTTAATATTTAAAAATCAATCAATGTAATTCACCATATCAACAAACTAAAGAAGAAAACCCAGTTGATTATTTTTATGGATACAAAAAAAATTGGACAAAATATAATATCTACTCCTAATAAAAACTCTTAGTTAACTATGTTGCAGATAATGTGTATATATATATATGTATATATATGTATATATGTAAAAACACCATTTACATGAAGTTTTTAAGCATGTCCAAGTTGTTTATAGATACTAGCACATATAGCAAATTTTTTTTTTTTTTTTTGAGATACAGTCATGCTCTGTTGCCCAGGCCACAATGCAGTGGTATGATCTTGGCTCACTGCAGCCTCCGCCTGCCAGGCTGATCACGCCCGGCTAATTTTTCTGTTTTTAGTAGAGACGGCATTTGCCTATGTTGGCCAGGCTGGTCTCAAACTCCTGATCTTAAGTGACTTGCCCACCTTGGCCTCCCAAAGTGCTGGGATTACAGGTATGAGCCACTGCACCTGGCCCAGGAAAACTATTTTTTAAATGTATGCAATCATGAACACCAAACCAAGTAAAATGGCTACTGCTGGAGGATGAAAGAGGAAAATAGGGTCAAGGAGGGAACCTAAGAAGGGTATAATGGAGGAGACTCAAGTGTATCTGCAGTATTTTATTAAAAGTAAAAAGATCTGTGCAAAGATAGAAAAATAATAAAATTTATTAAATCTTACTGGAATATACTCAGGTGTTTGTTAAATTATTCCTTCTTTGTTTCTGTAGTTTTAAAGTATGGCTTAATATTAAGCAATCATTAAAAGAACATTTAAGGTCATATAAGAGTGTGGAAATGCTTATGATGAGTAATGCTGCTTTAAAGCAAGAAAAAAATTGTATTTCGGCAGATAGCAATTTTGTAAGTGCATATATGTATGTGTATAATATTCTACTATGTAAATTTACCATGTTTTCTCTCTTGCCAATGAAACATATCTAACTTTTATATTGTTTTCAAGTTTTCAGTATTAAAAAAATGCTACAACAAATGTTCTTATATATAAATCCTTTGCACATATTTTTCTATTAAGTATACTTAGCAATGTAAATCACTACACTATCAAGACTTGGCCTTTATAAAGGTATAGGACAATATAATGAAAGAACCCATATCATGTCCAAAGAAAGATTGAACTTAGCTTTTTCTCTTTGCCTGCATCAAGCAGCCAACTGCTACTTGAGTGAAAATTTGACAATTTATGAAGACAAATCTCAAACCATCCTTTAGCACTGGCCAACAATCACACACCACCACCTCACTTCCTCTCTCTCTACCTTCTTTTCAAAACTAATTGCTTTTTCTTCCAACTTCCTTCTTTCTTAGAACTTTATATTCTCAGTTATTCACTGTCTCCTTTTTATGTTCAACCCACTATTATGATTAGACACAGGTTGAAATACATGTTACCTGAACAGAAATTACTATAACCTGCTTGGTGGGCGGGTGACAATAATTAAATATCAACAAGTAAAATGCATAAACATATTGACCAAACAATTCTACTTCTAGAAATTTATCATCAAAATATTCTGTTATGGATTCCAACATATACATAGAAGGATGTTCACCTCATCATCCTTGTAACAGGGAGAACCCGAAAGATAAAACAATTTCTTCCCTACTACCTTCAATTGAAAATGCTCAGTATATTGACATAATAGGAAGAAGCCTCCATACATCCAGGCTTACACTCCTATGCCTTTGTTAGCCTTACTTTCAAAGATACAATACCTGAAATATTGTTGATCCTTATGATTTTCTTTCACCATCTTACAGACACTTTTTTCTTCACTTGTCTTTCATTTATTTTAGCATCATCTAGCATATGTGCTCTCAACCTTGGGTACATATTAGAAACACCTGGGAAGATTTTTAAATTAGCAGGTCCACTCGGATGAATTAAATCGGAATTTGGGGGTTAGTATCCAAGAGTTCCTTTTTCAGAATACTTGTCAAGCAATTTTAATGTCTACCAGGGTGGAGGACCACTGGTCTTGGAATATAATCAGCAGTGTGTGTTACATTACAAAGATACACTCTTCAATCAACTTCCAATTAATTCCTGTCTATTCTGAAAGTTGAGGAAGATGGTGAAATTTATTTTGGTTCCAGGAATCCTGCTGCTTGCCTCTTCCCATCTGCTATATAGTTTTAAGTCTGCTGATGTCAATCTAAGATATTTTGCGATAGAAATTTGTTACATTGCAGGTCTACAACAATTTTCACCCCGGGTGACCAGTCTCATGGCTTCAAGAGTTCAGCAAGCCCATACCCTTAGCCATTTCAACATTCTTCATAACACGCTGTCAGTTCAGCACCAATGTGGTGATTAATTTACTTCAGCGGCAGCATTCTGACTGGTTTGCCATTTTATGAACTTGAATGCCTTGTTAAACTGCATGTCTGTTGGGTAGTGGCACTTTTTTATTTCCCACAATGACTTGTTGAAAGAAAGATTAATCTTCACTGTTTTATGCCTCCTTCTTTTTTGGGATGACTTGTGGTTAAAAAAAGTAATGACACTTTTTAAAAATTTGCATTTTTATAAATTTTTTAAAACAAACTTCTCAGAGCTTGAACATAAAAATGAGTATTTAGATGTTAGGAGACTATACACTAATTCTACCATTTTTTTAAAGAATTGTTTTTGGATTCAGTGGCACCTTTTTGGAACATCTACTATCATGGCAAAATTTCAACAACGGAGGCTGAGTTTGGCATGTGCAGGGAGCAGCTAAAAGTTGTTCAGATCCAAATCTTGTGAATATTTTGAGTTGCAAATTTAAAAAGTTAATATCATTTGATTCAAAATAGAAGTGTGACTACAAATAAGAAAACTATTTTCTTTGTGACTACACCTGGCTATAAGAGTAATTGACAAAAAATTTCCTTTTCTTCACAGCAGTTAGTATCCACTCAGCTGTCAATTTATCCCTAGGTCTACAAAGCCCTGTGTTTTGGCCTGGTCATCACTGTTGTTATAGGCACAACGTCCTATAGATGGGAACACTGGTATGCAGCCTCTGGGTTAGATAAGTGATTTAACCTCACTAGTCCTAACAGTCCTCATTTGTAAAATGGCAATGATAATGCCAATCACATGAAACTGCTGAGGATTAAATGAGAAAATATTTTTAAATGCTTTACCCCAAGGCTCCCTGTATTCTGATGTGTGTGGGAATCTACTTATGATCTTGTTAAAATGAATTTTCTGATAAGCAGGTGTGGGAACGTATGGCCTGAGACTGTGAGGTTCTAACAAGCTCCCAGGTGATGCTGATGTTGCTGATCTACAGGCCATAATCAGAGTAGTAAGGTGTTAGTCTAGCTTGTAGTAGGTAACTCAGTAACTGACAAACAGTTTTCTTTTTTTATACCCTCTTGGTTGTTCAGGGGTTTTGAATTTGGTCAACAACCACAAGCACCGATACTACATGAGAGATCCTAGATATAGTCACAAAGAAAGTAACTCACAAGGCATGTCTTAGAAATAAGATTAGCCTGCATGGTTATGAACTTCATGTTTTCACTCATTAATAAAAATGTCCTAGGTTCTAATTGTCTCAACTCCCAATCCAGGGAAGGGATAGACAGGCATCCAGGGCTATAGACTAGGCTGGGTGGAGAACTGAGAACCAAAGCCTTATGTGGGAGTGGTCTTCAAAAGTCAGGGTCCCACATGTCATTTCCATGAGGGTAGGGATAGAAAAAACCAGCTGGATCCCAAAGAGCTAAACCAGGAGAAATAGGCTTTCAAGAGTCAGGAGGTTTAAATTGGATATATGTGTTCAGTTGATTGCAAAAGAAGAGAGAGCCTTTAATGAAGTGGTTACAGGGGCATGCATTGACAGGGAAGTTGTTTTTGTTAGGAAATTTATCTTATGAGCAGTTGTAATGAAAATATATTGTTACCATTCCAAGTCAATAATGATATTCGGCAGTAGTCTTTGTCCTCCCTTCATTAAGTGTTTCTGCTGGCTTTTAATCATTTCAAAGAAAATAAGATATAACCGATGCAGGTATGCTGAAATAAAATTAAATGCTACTCGGCTGTAAGTAGTATTCTGTTTGAGGTGACATGATGATGTCTGGCTAACAAGAACAACATGCATGCAATAGTCACTTCATTTCTTTGTATCCAAACAGACAGTGTCACCTCACACTGTGAAGCAGCTTCTCAAAACCTCTCAAGAAACAGATGCGTTCACAGTGGTGATTTGAGGAGTTCTCGTGAGTAGGCTTTTAGCAATCCTTGATATGGTAACTTCATCATTTTTCATGAAGCTTGAAATATACTGTCATCCTTGAAGATTCTTAGTAGGGTCTCTCACATCATGCTATTTCAAATCGATCATTGTATATCCTGGAAACAGCCCCTCCATGAGGCTTTGAAGTAGTTTTGATCCAGCAGTAGTATTTCTACTATAATACAGACTGATAATGCAGACCCTCCAGCCTCTTGGTGAACACTAAGTTGCTTTCTGATAACGCATGTAACACACAAAATATAAAAATAAACACAGATACACATATACACGCACATGCCATATAAACTTTCTGCCTTTGTGCCTGGCTTACTTAGATAATAGAGATGAGGTAAGTTTTTTGTTTTTTCAACTAATTCCTTCAATGTCTACATTGTCCCGATTCATTGGATATTCACTCTGTTTTTTCACCTTGCCCACTGAAGCGCCCCATGTGCTTTGTTTTTAGCTCCCTTTCTTATTAAAATGCAGTCTGAATTTATACACCGTTTTTACAGTTTACCTTTATGATGCAGAGAACTCACAAATGTTATGAGAAACCCTCTCAGAAAATAACTGCCAGTAATATGATTCTTGTGATAATCAGGTATCAGAGACTTGGAGTTCTGTCCTAAAAAGAGAATAATGTGTATTCTATATGTACAATTATTGAACTTAATTAGAATAAAATGATGATCTGAGGCAATCAGAGGTCTTGAAATACCCCAATTCAAGGTAATGCGATAATTGTTCAGTGTACTTTGAAAGTCAAATATGTTTTGAGTATGAGAGTCCTCTTAAAAGTGGTAATTTAAATGTGGAACATATTCCACTGCCTTCTCTGAAATGTAAAAGGAGAAAAGACAACAAAAATCTCAGAACCTAAAAGAGAGAAAAGAAAAAAAGCCTATGCTTTGACTAGACCAGACACACTAACCACTACTGAACAAGGGTTTTGCAGTGTAAATACCATCTGAAACATCAGAACTATCTATGTGCTATATGCCAGTTGCGTATATTATTCATGTGAAGAAAATTTAGAAAAGCTATATTTTATTTCAACAAATACAACTGTTGAATGAGTTAATGAGGCAGTCATAGTTCCAGGTAATGGGGAGATACCTACCCTCAAATGGGGGAAGAAATCGGCAAGCAAATAGACTCTGTAGGTTAGCATTCAAGATTTTACACATGTGAATTTCCCTATTAGATCTCCAGTCTCAAGTGATTTCTTCACTTGGATCTAAACTAGTCTACAAACAAGCAGACTTTTGCTTACATGGTGTTTGACTTCCAACTAGCATATGGTAAGACAATAATACATATAATAAAATAACATCAAGAGTCACTACCTAACCTCAAACTATGCTACAAGGCTACAGTAAACAAAATAGCATGGTACTGGTACCAAAACAGATATAGAGACCAATGGAACAGAACAAAGGCCTCAGAAATAATGCCACACATCTACAACCATCTGATATTTGGCAAACCTGAGAAAAACAAGCAACGAGGAAAGGATTCCCTATTTCATAAATGGTGTTGGGAAAACTGGCTAGTCATATACAGAAAGCTGAAACTGGACCCCTTCCTTACACCTTACACAAAAATTAACTCAAGATGGATTAAATACTTAAATGTAAGACCTAAAACCACAAATACCCTAGAAGAAAACCTAGGCAATACCATTCAGGACATAGGCATGGGCAAAGACTTCATGACTAAAACACTAAAAGCAATGACAACAGAAGCCAAAATTGATAAATGGGATCTAATTAAACTGAAGAGCTTCTACATAGCAAAATAAACTATCATCAGAATGAACAGGCAACCTATAGAATGGGAGAAATTTTTTTGCAATCTATCCTTCTGACAAGGGGCTAATATCCAGAATCTACAAAGAAAAACAAATTTACAAGAAAAAAGCAAACAACCCCATCAAAAAGTGGGTGAAGGATATGAACAGACCCTTCTCAAAAGACATTTATGCGGCTAACAAACATATGAAAAAAAGCTCATCATCACTGGTCATTAGAGAAATGCAAATCAAAACTACAATGAGATACCATCTCATGCCAGTTAGGATGATGATCATTAAAAAGTCAGGAAACAACAGGTGCTGGGGAGGATGTGCAGAAACAGGAACACCTGTATGCTGTTGGTGGGAGTATAAATTAGTTCAACCATTGTGGAACACAGTGTGGCAATTCCTTAGGGATCTAGAACCAGAATATAATTTGACCCAGCAATCCCATTACTGAATATATACCCAAAGCATTATAAATCGTTCTACTATAAAGAACACACACGCACATTTACTGCAGCACTGTTCACAATAGCAAAGACTTGGAACCAACCCAAATGCCCATCAATGATAGACTGGATAAAGAAAATGCACAATATATTCACCATGGAATACTATGCAACAATAAAATGGATGAGTTAATGTCCTTTGCAGGGACATGGATGAAGCTGGAAACCCTCATTCTCAGCAAACTAACACAGGAAGAGAGAACCAAACACCACATGTTCTCACTCATAAGTGGGAGCAGAACAATGAGAACACATGGACACAGGAAGGAGAACATCACACAATGGGGCCAGTCAGGGGCTGGGGGGCTAGGGGAGGGACAGCATTAGGAGAAATACCTAATATAGATGACGGTTTGATGGATGCAGCAAATCACCATGGCACGTATATACCTATGTAACAAACCTACACATTCTACAACTTACAGTATAATAAAAAGAATAAATAATATAAAGGATACAGAATAATCAGTTCAGCCCCTGAATCTTCCCACATCACCTGTCCATCCTCATTAGACTTTTGGTGCTCTGAGGTCAAAAGTTTCTTTTTATTTTTCTTTGAATAAACACAGGGGTTATGTAAGAGATAGTTATAAAATAAGTGAGGAAGTACTCAGTAATGAATATTGCTCCTTATAGTGATACCCTGAAAATTAAAAGAAATTGTTCAGCTGGGAAGGTGAATGAATAGTATTTTAGCAGTGATAGTCAAAACTAGGATGTTTAATTATCCAGAATTATCCTAAATCCCTAGGATTAAGGTTAATAGCGGTTACTTTGCATATCTGCACAGAGGTAAAGAGCAAGAATTCTTAAGACAGCTGCCTGGATACAAAATTTGGCTCTATCACTTACTAGCTGGGCAAGCTTGGACAAATTTCTTACTCTTTCTGTGTTTCAGTTACTTTATCTGTAAAACTGGGATAACAACATATTACCTTCCTCATATAAGGAATTATGAGAATCAAATTGGCAACATTTATCAATTGCCTAAAATGGTATGTGGGACATAGCGAACTTTATTTAAATTATGTTAAATAAATAGATATATCAGCACCTTCCAACCTGAGTCTTGAATAAACCTGTTCCCACACAATGCTCTACGCAATTACATATCACATAGGTTTTAGGAATGTTGCATTTTCTGGCGAGCCATAATATAAATTTGTGAATCTAAAGTTCTGAAAGGTCATGTAGCCAGAAATTCTTGTTTAAATGTAATTATACCAACATTTCCCAAGTCTGTTTCCGCACAGAACTCCTTTCCCCCTACCTAACAGATGTTACTACCCCATAGCCCTGGTTCCAGTTAATACCATTTGGGGAAGTTTTTTTTAATTGTGTACCTGTTACTGCATTGCTTTGTAATGATTTGTGTGTAATTTTGCATACATATATGTAATCTATATATTTCAAGTCACAATGGGAATAAAGTTATGCACTGAGATTTTAATATTATTTGTATTTATTGCCCTACTGCTCTCTTTCTCTCTGTTTTGTCAGAACTCCTATACAGGGTTTCACATAAAATACCAAGCATGCTGATTTCAATGTAATAGAAAATGTTATTTAAAACAACAAATCCAGACCTATGTTTTGAAGGGGTCTGTTTTAACTGCTACAAACAAAGGCTGTAGCCACATCCATAAAAATGCTGTTTCAGGATAAATGCTTGAGGTGATGGATACGTCATTTACCCTGATGTGACTTTTATACATTACATGCCTGTAACAAAATATCTCGTGTACACTGTAAATATATATACCTACTCTCTGCCCACAAAAATTAAAAAAAATTTAAAAGAAAACTTTAAAAATGCCCATTTAAGCAGAAAAAGGCTAAAAAAAATGATAGTATTACTAAAACATAAGATAACGAAAAACCTTTGGTCAAAACCTGGAAAAATGTCCTTTCAATATCAAGGCCCCGAGGCTGACTTAGTCACCTCCAATATGATTTACCTTCGCATGGAAGAGAGCCCGCTGACTGAAAAGAAGTTGGCAGAAGCTTCATCTTTCTCTCCTTTCTTTCCTACCATAGAGTCTCAGCCTTGACTTATACAAAAACAAAGAACAAAAAACAAAAAAATGCAGGCAATTTGCTCTTACAATATGGAGAATACTTCTGAAACATACAGGAAAGGTCTTTCATATCCTTCAGGGCAGCATCACTCAGAAGGGAATGAGCAGTAAGTTTGCCCCTTTCCATGTACAGACTCCAATATGTATAGCAATTTAAACTATATTGAAAGCAGCATCACAAATCAAAGAAGATATATATTTAGAAAGAAAAGAGGTTTGAAAAACCTGCTATTCCACTTGGGGGAAAAATAAAAGTGGGGATCCCCATTTTAAACTATACATCAGAATACATTACAAAACAGCCAAAGAAGCTGTCCATTACACTAGAGTGGTCAGAAAAAAGGACTTATTACCTGACAGACTTGGGATTGATTCCTGACTCCATCTCTTCCTAACTGTGTTGCCTTGGGCAAATGACATGTATTCTGGACATTCGTCTTCTCAGGTAAAATGAACAGAATGGTATTTTTCTCACTGGAATAAACCTAAGTGTCCATCAACAGATGAATGGATAAAAAAAATGTTGTGTATCCATATACAATAAAATATTATTATTACTTTAAAAAGTAGATCCTTTCATTTGCAACAACATGGACGGAACTGAAGGACATTATGCTAAGTGAAATAAGCCAGACACAGAAATACAATTACTACATGATTTCTAACATCTAGAGTCTTACGAAGTCTAATACACAGAAACAGTGAGTAGAACAGTGGTTACCAGGGGCAGGACACTGGGGGAAACGGGGAGATGTTGGTCAAAGAGTACAAAGTTGCAATTATGTATAATGAATGAATCTAGAGATCTAATGTACAGCATGAGGACTAATTTGCTAAGAGAGTAGATTTCAGGTGCTCTCACCAGAGAAAAAGGTAACTAAGTGAGGAGATGAATATATTTGACTGTTATAATTTCATGATGTATATAAAACATTATATTATACACTTAAATATCTTCAATTTAAAAAATCACATTTAACTTAACTATATACAATTTTATTTGTCATTTATACTTCAATGAAATTGGAAAATAAGTTTAAAATTTATGCTCTGCAAAAAACTGTCAAGAGGAAGAAAAGACAAACCACAGACTGAGGGAAAATATTGGTCAAAGGTATATCTGATTTAAAAAATTTATTTAAAATATACAAAGAACTCTTAAAACTCAACAATAAGAAAATATAAAACCTAGTAATAAAAAAATAGGCCAAACACCTTAAAAGACATATCACCAAGAAGATATAGGAGATGGTGAATAAGAATATCAAATGATGATCCCCATCATATGCCATCAGGGCAATGCAAGTTAAAGCAACAATGAGATACTACTACACATCTACTAGAATGGCCAAAATCCAGAACACTGACAATAAACGTGGCAAGGATGTAGAGTAAAAGGAACTCTTAGTCATTGCTGGTGGGAATCCAGTTTGGAAGAGTTTGGCAGTTTCTAATAGTACTAAACATACTGTTAGCATGTGATCTAGCAATTACACCCCTTGGTATTTATCCAAAGGAGCTGAAAAGTTACGTCCACACAAAAACCTGCACATAAATGTTTGTAGAAACTTTATTCATAATTGCCAAAACTTGGAAGCAATCAAGATGTCCTTAAATAGGTGAATGGATAAATAAACTATGGCACATCCCAAAAATGGAATATTTAGTGCTAAAAAGAAATTAGCTATCTGAAAAGATATGAAGGAAATTTAAATGCATATTACTACGTAAAAGATGCCAATGTGAAAAGGTTACACACAGTATGATTCCAACTATGTGGTATTTTGGAAAAGGCAAAAGTTTGGAGACTTTAAGAAGATCAGTGGTTGCCAGGGATTGGGAAAAGGCAAAAACTGGCAGAGCATAGGTTATTTTTAGAGCAGTGAAACTGCATTGAATGATACCACAATGGTAGATAAATGGTTATTATACATTTGTCCAAACTCATAGGATATGTAACACCCAGAGTGAACCCTATGTAAACTATGACCTCTGAATGATAATATATGTGTTCAGGAATTATAACAAATGCACCCATTCCAGTGGGCAATGTTAATTATGGTAGAGGCTATATATATATGCAGGTGGAAGGTATACAGGCAATCTCTGTACCTTCTGTTCAATTTCTTTTCTGTTTTTTTTTTTTTGTGTGTGTGTTTTTGTTGTTGTTGTTATTTTATTTTTTTATATGGAGTCTCGCTCTGTTGCCAGGTTGGAGTGCAGTGGCATGATCTCAGCTCACTGCAACCTCTGCCTCCCGAGTTCAAGCGATTCTCCTGCCTGATCCTCCCAAGTAGCTGGGACTATAGGCGTGTGCCACCATGCCTAACTAATTATGGTATTTTTAGTAGAGACAGGGTTTCATCATGTTGGCTAGGATGGTATGGTTCTTTTGACATGATTCGCCTACCTTGGCCTCCCAAACTGCTGGGATTACAGGTGTGAGCCATCACGCCCAACCTCTGTTCAATTTCACTGTGAACCTAAAACTATTCTAAAAATTAAGTCTATTTAAAAAAAGAAATCAAATAACCAATTGGAAAGTGCTCACTCCTTTTCTATTTTCTGAAAAAGATTATGTAGAATTGATATTAATTCTTCTTTAAATATTTCATAGATTTCTCCATGAAACTATCTTAACTCTTGGAGATAACTTTTCAGGAGCTTTTGTACTACAAATTCAATTGCACAGAATAGAGAACAATAAAAATATGCTCAATAAATTTTGACCCAGGTGCAAACACAATTAAATGAAAGGAAGAGTTTTTCAACAAATGTTGCTTCAGCAACTGGATATCCATAGGCAAAAAGTGATTTTTTAAAAAAGAACTTTTAACTTAACCCACACATTTTACAAAAACTAACTCAAATAGATCATGTATTTAAATGTAAAATATGAAACTATAAACCTCTTAGAAAAAAATCTTTGGGATCTAGGGCTAGGCAGAATTCTTAGACTTGACACCAAAAGCACAATCCATAGAAGGAAAAAGTGATAAACTGGGCGTCATATAATTAAGACCATTTGCTGCATGAAAGACTCTGTTAGGAGCACAAAAAGACAAAGTACAGCCTGGGAAAAAAATATTTGCATATCACCAAGTAACTGACAAAGAACTGGTATCTAGAAAAATAGATAACTCAAAACTCAAGAGCCAAATATCCAAATAATCTCATGGTCAAAAGGGCAAATGACAGCAAAATAAATTTTATCAAAGTAGATATACAGATGACAAATTAGTACATATAATAATGTTCAACATCTTTAGCCATTATAGCAACACAGATTAATACCACAATGAGTTATTACTATACACCTACTACAACGGCTAAAAAATGGTGACAACGCAAAATTGTGGAGAACCTGGATCACTCATAGATTAGTGGTGGAATGTACAATGGTACAGTCACTATGGAAAACAAGTTGTTTTTTCTCTAACCAACCAACCAGCCAAACAAACAAGCCTAAACATACAACTACCACACAAGCCAGCAATTTCACTGTTGGGGATTTATCCCAGAGAAATAACAAGATATGTTGACATAAAAACCTGCACATGAATGTTATAGCACATTTATTTGTAGTAACCCCAAACTAAAAACAACCTAGATGTCTATCCTTCAACAGGGAACACTTAAACTGTGGTACAACCATATCCTGAAATACATGTAAGAACCCAGATGAATCACCGGAAAATTATGCCAAATGAAAAAACTCAACCCCAAAAGCTTACCTATTGATTGCTTTCATTTATATAACTTTCTTGAAATGACAAATTTATAGTAATGGACAACAGATTACTTGTTGCCAAGGGTAAAGGAGGGGATGCAGGTGGTTGGGAAATATGGTAGCTATACAAGGGCGACATGGGGATCTTCCTGATGAAAAACATGTTCTGTATCTTGATTCTGCCAAGGTCAGTATCTTGGTTGAGATACTTAACTACTGTTTTGTGATACTGTTTTACCTTTGTGGGCAACTGGATAAAGGATAAGTAGGATCCCTCTGTATGATGTCATATAACTGAATGAGAATCTCCAATTATCCCAAAATAAAAAGCACAATTTAAAAAAGTTAACTGAATTGTGTGTTTAACAATGACCCAATAACCTTTACATTTGTGGCAAGTATAGCTCTTTAATACACCAATGTTAACTTATCTTAAGACAACATTATCTTAGAAAATTAACATTAGCCCTAAACTTACTTCAACTGACTATTTTATAGTGCTTCTCATGAAAATATCAGTTCGATTCACAGAAGCCTTTAAAAAGAAAATGCCTAATATCAGAGGAAATGAAGTGCTAAAAGCCCAATTAAATATTACATAATCCTCACAGAGGATTCTGGATTCAAAAGAAGACAACTATTTCAAACAGAAAAAAAGAAATATTTAAGAAGTAATGAAGAAATAACACGTGTAAATGATATGACATATTGGTGGCATTTTAAAAAACTGCCTGAGTAAAATGGGTATATTCCATTTCCAAATGCTTTAGGAACTTGGATATCTTTCTGCTTAGAACATTTCTCCATGTTAACCTTGTTAAAATATGTTAACATGCCCTAATTTCTACCTCCCTACTGTAATTGTCTCTCTTCTTATAAAAATACATGCAGACATATTTTAAAATATATCCACTATTTACATCTTCCAATTGTCTGCTCATTCTTTTCAAGCTGATGATTCCTGTCTTCATAACTCAGTGCTTATTGAAACAGCACTCAGAAGAGATCAGTGACTTGCAAATCTTAACACCTAAGGGTTCTGAGAATCTTGTTTCTTGAAATTCTTTTCCTTTGGCTTCTCTGACAGTGTACACTCCTGTCGTTGTATTATACTTTCGACTTCTTTGTATCACTCATTAGACCTTCTTCCTCCTCCCCTCAACAGCAACAATAGAATGGCATTTGTGAAGCAATATTTTTGCACACCTTATTTCATTTGTATTTAAGAAGTTATCATCACATTTTTTTATAAGAGTGGACAAAGAGACACAGATAAGTAATCTGATCCAGAGTATAATCAAAGTCATATAAATCCTATTCCTCACTTCTTTTCTTGCTGTTCTTATTTTTCATTAATCTCATCTACTTTTATCAGTTTGGGTTTCATCTTCATGCAGATAGCTTTAAACTGTATTGATGATACACATATCATTTCCAAGTTCTGCATTCTTAACTGCCTGTTAGATAGCTTGGGACAAATGACCCAGATACGAAACTCATCAGGTCCATAACTCACAGCATTGCCCATAGCAGTCAACAATTCTTAATGCTGCCATTTTTAATGCCTCGCCCATTTCTCTAGTCATCCAGATATGAAGCTTGAATGTTAACCACTTCGTCCTTCACATCAAGTCCACTGTCAAATCTTACAGATTCCATGTCTTTCAACTTTGATTCTTTCCACCCACTCTCCCCTCTCTAGGGCTCTGTCATGCCTCCCTCAACTAGACCAGTGTGTAGCAGCTTAGCTGGTCTGCTGGCCTCAGAACTCTTCCTAGTTACAGTCTATTCTTAAATGACTGTCAGGATAATATTCCTTATCTGTAGCCTTCTGCTTAAAAGTAATAGCTCCAACTGCTTGAACTTCTGCTGTCAGCTACTTCTGCCAACTCATAATGTGCTTGATGTCAAAACTCAAAAGAAGACTCAAAGTGAGTCAAAAATATTTTTTAGAGTATTTTTACATGCAATTATTTCAAGGGAGCCTACACTTCAGAAGAACTAGTCTTCCAATATAAAGGACACAGCAGGTATTTAAAGACAAGAAACAACAACACAAAGCTACCAGCTTAGAGTAGGCTGTGTGGGGGTGGGAACATCCACATGAATAGTCTGCTTGCAAGGGTCATCACAGATCTGCAGACATAAACATCACAAAAATGTCTGAGATGGAGTTTTCTTTAAAAACTTACCAACTTAAAGGAAGGAGCCCAAGGTTTCATTTATTTGGGGTACTAGAACTAGACAAAGTAGTCTTCCCTCCTTTTTTTTTTTGTTTATTTAAGAATATGAAGTACTTTTTTTTTTGTAAATGAAATTCATGGTGTGCCTACACACATGGTGATAGGGCCAGATATCAGGTTTATTTCTCATCTACTATATGAACCCCTTCTACCTTTCCATTATCTTTTTCCTTTTAACTGGTAATTAGTTGGCTTAGTGCGTTCCAAAGAATCTTGTAGTACTTTCTTACTTTTATGTTGCTTTTGCCTCAAATACTTTAATTACCATCAACTGAAACACTCGCAGTTCCCTAAGATCTATATAAATTCTATCTTAGCAACACTTTGCTGATACTACTTTTCTGAAGCTAGTATCATTTTTCTTTAATAACACCTATGAATCTTATTTTTAACTTTTTCTGAATGTATTTCACTTTGCAGAAAAGTATTATCATCTAATTGCCAAATTTTATTTGTTTCCATTTATTTTATAATGGAATTCAATTCTATAGTGTGTCTACACTAACATTACTCTTCTCTAAAATATATATGCAAACACAAAAAAGAAGTGGGGAAAAATTAAGGTTTCATAAAATAAAATTAAATGTTAGTGCTGTATATGACTGTTGAAGGGAGAAAAATAGAATGGTTGTGGGTATACAAATGTCAAATGCATTTGTATCTGCCTTCAAGCAACTTACAAGAACTATAAGTGCTCAATAAAGGTTTAATAATAATAAATGCTGACATTTACTGAATACCTACTATGTACCAGTCACGCCTTAAATAATTTAATTCTCAAAATCACTTACAAAATAGTAATCTAGACACAAAGTGGTAGATGAGCAAGGTTACATAGATAATACATAGTAGATACAAAATTAGAAACTCTGGCCACCTGGTTCTAGAACTTTAACCATTAAGCAATACCGCAAGTTTGAATGAAATGAAATTAGCACACATTTTAAACACGCAAGCATATAAGCATTTAGTCTCTTCCCATTTTCTTCTATCTGGTTACCATGGTTACCTCTTCTACCTTCAGCTGAAGCCAAGATTTTATTTGTACCAACTCTTTCTTTTTTGAGACGGAGTCTCACTCTGTTGCCAGTCACACTCCGTTGCCAGGCTGGAGTGCAGTGGCGCAATCGTTCAGTTCACTTCAATCTCTACCTCCCAGGTTCAAGCCATTCTCCTGCCTCAGACTTCCAAGTAGCTGGGATTACAGGTGTGTGTCACCACACCCACCCACCTAAGTTTTGTATTTTTAGTAGAGATGGTGTTTCACTATGTTGGCCAGGATGATCTTGATCTCCTGACCTTGTGATTGGCCACCTCAGCCTCCTAAAGTTCTGGGATTACAGGTGTGAGCCATCGTGCCATTGTATCAACTCTTTCTGGCTTTGAACAATGCTAGTCTTTTGCTGAGTAGTTGGAAATATGCTTGTAAGACATAACTGAGATGATTGTAACCTATTTTCTAAAAAAAACTAATACTGTATTGAGGTTTCTTTGTCAAATAGGTAGCTAAGAGACCTTAGCACAATTACCATGTCAGTGGGAAAAGTGTACTCATTCAATGGAAGGACTTTGAATCAGTAACTTAAATATAAAAAGAAATACGCTTAAATGCATATAATGGTGTTTCCAAGAGTTATATAAATGTGAATTAACCATAACACTTGATTTAAATCTTCCTAGGTGTCATGACTGATTTCCCCTTTAATGATTATTACACTACAAAGTTTATTCTGATATTCCTCAGGTTTCCTTCAAACTAACTACAAAAGTTTATCCTACCAAAGCAATCAGCAGTACACTAAAGAAATACATTGCAACATTTTTCTGACATTTTCATGGAATTGATACTGAAGTAATCACTGGGTGCTATCATGGGTGAGCAGTGCATTTTAGGGATTATATTTCATAGTTTTTTAGTCTGTAGCAATTAGAGAACAAAATAAAATATGCAAAGGCTACCCAAGACTGTCTACCTAGTCATACAGTCTATTAGTCCACGGTCTCTCATTCCAAACCATGAATAATTACATATTATTGAGAAGTGATATTTACATATTCATTACATATGGGTGGACACATGTTGATATACATATATGCACACAATTCTACTTTTCTCCTTTAACCAGTAGTTACCCTCACCAGGCGTATACAGCACTAGCATTTAATTTTATTTTATGAAACCTTAATTTTTCACTATTTCTTTTTTGTCTTTGGCTATGTATTTTATAGAAGTATAATGTTGGTGCAGACACACTATAGAATTGAATTACACTATAATGGAAATATTTTTCAAATTATTGATAGTCATGACTTCCATTTGTGTTGATTATACATCAGTTCTTTTAGATATTCATCAATAATTAAAAGAACTTTCACAGATAATTTAAGATAGTTTTATGCACTAGTATGTTTTTCTACTTTTTAATAATTTTCTTGATATAAATCTTGGAAATTGAATCATTAGCATTTAAATTATCTTGATATATTTATCATTTTAAAAAACAAACTTACTTTGCACTGTCAGTGTTAGTGCCTTGACTACATGTTTTTTTCAATAAAAAATAGTGAAGTGTGTTAAAAGATTCTTTTTATTCATTCTAACAATTATTAACAAATACCTAAGTAAAAACCGAAAAGAAAAGGGAAGGTATACTGAGTTAAGCTATGCTTAAAACTTAATGCTTTTTTATTTAAATTAACTTCTATGATTTGAAGAATATTAATTTCTCATAGTAAAATATACTAAAAAAGAAAATGATCACTCATGATTCATTCTTCTTTATTCTATGTATAAATTTGATATTTACATACAATAAAAACCTATGTGAATTTCTCTGAGGCATAATGTCTTCTTTTAAGCATGATTTTGGTCACTGCATTTTACTAATACATTCTACTTTGCTTAGTCATTGGGCTCTTAGTATAGATATTAGTGTAATTTAAAATTTTTCGGCTCTTATAAACAGTATTGTAATGAGTGAGGGTCAAATTTGTGTCCATATTTATAATTATTTCCTTAAATTCCTAGAAATGATGTTAATACCTATGATTATAAGTAGTTTTAAGGTTCTTGATACATGTCATCAAATTTCTTTTTAAAAAGCTGTATTAAAAAGCTTGGATAAAAAAACAATTTTCATACATGAAGTAAAATCATTATATGGAATGTGTTACAAATAGCTAATATACACATGCAGGATAGTTACTTTTTAGCAATGGATAATGAACTCCAGAGATGGGAAATAAGTTGAACGAAGCAGAGCAAGAATAGAGGGTAGGCAGTGCAAAGAATGGAGAAACAGTGAAAACTTAATATACATCATGCTTTGCCTGGCTGCACATTGTACTTCGATGACCTGGTTAGAGAAGGGAGTCAGAAGTGGTCCCAGTCTTTAATTTCCTTTGTAATCTTTCTGGACATCTATGAGTATGTTAATTCGGAGTTTAAGTATTACTTGAAAACTATGCTGTTTGGCTTGTATGGAGAATATAGTGGTTCTTGAAAACAAGAGTGAAATCTACTTGAGAATTGGAGTAGCCTTAGAATAGTCATATCAGCAAATTAATAGAGAAGAAAAAAGGAACCATGTATCTAGGATCAAATGCCAAAATAATACATGGAAAGGATCATACTTTATCACGTTAAATTCATGCTTTGTGTATTCATACATTTAATTAATCTTTGTTGAGCAACTATTATATGCCAGGCATTTCTCTAAATCCTGGAGATGTGATAATGAATCAGAGATATAGTCCATATCTTCACGGAGCTTATAGTTTAGTGAGAAATACTGACAACTAACCAGACAGTTATAGTAGGGTGACGCAAGCTTAGTGGGATAAGGAAACGATGACAACCAACCCTGTTTGGGTGGTTAGGGAAAGTACGAGGCCAGTTTTCAAGTGAAAACTGAAAGGTAGTTAATGGAACAGAGTGAACTGGTGAATCAAAATACTGATGTCATTTCTGCTGTCCATCATAAGTCAGGAAATAATAGTATACCTGTTTGGAACTTTATAGTTTCCCATTGTGTTCTGATGGAGAGAGCTAGATGACTTTAAAACTACTGAGATCATTATAGTCATGGACAACCTGTGATATTAGCCATATTTTAGCAATGCAAATATAGGGATAGGAAAAATAAAGAACTTAAAAACAGAGAAACAAATAATGAGGGAAGAGTAATAAGTAAGACTAAATGTAAGTAATAAACATTTTGGCAGGTTACAAATGTGCCTGAGTTCATTGTGTAGTTAAACCAGACTTGTTTGGGAGTTTTTCTATTTGTTGCTGGTGTTGTTTTCTCTTGAGATCTGACAAAGTACCCCTTTGAGAGTTGTACAGAACAAGTCTCTGCTAAATGGTCCCAACTCAAAATCTAGCTGTTATATTGGTGGTTAGGCAGGAACAAACTTGATTAGATTGGCCAACCAGGGGGACACTGGCAAGAGCTCTCATCTTCAGCTGAAATCTACAAAGAAGCTTGGCTTGATAATGCCTGGTAGCTTTACTTGGATCACTCAAAGCATGAGGAAACTTTTCATAGACTTTTATGAATAATACCTGATTTGATTCTTAAGGCTATTTGGGGCCAGAGAAAATACTGCTGTCTCTAATTTTCAAGGAAAGGAACAGATTCAAAGATACTGAATGCTTTGCCTAGGGTCACCCACCCTTCTACTAACTGTCATAGCTAGAAGTGAAGTCTTCGGATTCTCCCCCTATTGCTCTTTCTATTAACATCAATTTTTTTTTTTTAACATCTCTGGATTGCCATTCTTTATGAAATGTGAATGATCAGGAAGACCTGCTACATATGGGAAAAATTCTTAAAGACTATGGAAACTCTATTTTAACTCATTGCAAATGTAGAAAGTTGGATCTTTAACACAAGTTTGAAAAGAAAACAAATTGTGCTTTGTCTGCTATCTAACCTTTCAGTAAGACTCAAGCAAAGCAGTAAGTCTGTGAACATTCTACTCCAACATTAAAAATTTCATAAAAGTGCTTACTTAGAAAATGGGATTCCAAATATGTATTCAACTACTTAAACTATCACAGAATGAGTAAAGCCAAAGCCAGCTTGAAAACGCTTTCTTTTAAAACTCTATGATACCAGCAATTTCTAATACAATTTAAGATTGATCAATTGATCCTAATTCCACTTAGGGGCTTTTGTGAGAAAACACCAAATGACAGATCATTCTTAGAGAAAGATTATCAAATCTAATTAACAAAATCATCCTCAGTGACTTAATTAATTTGCTTTCTGTTATTATTTCCAAATTTGCTTAATACGTTGACTCTCAAATTTCCATATTCAGAAAACTAAATAGTGCTTTCCTGGCCAAGCCTCCCTGCTTCTCCCACAGGCTTGCAAAACATAATTTAATTATGTCTCTCTCTCTTTTTTTTGAAGATAGCCAATAACTTGGCTTTTTTTCTTTCCCTAAGGAGACATTATATGCCTCAGAGAAATAAGGACAAATTTAAAACATATACTGTGCAAAATTATTAGAGTTGACTCTTAATTTTCTATGGTAAAGGAAAGCAGAGGTAGCATGTATGACTGAAATTTATGGACATGCCCTAAATTTCATTTCAAAAAGCAATTTCAACTTCTCACTCAAACAAACCTGTTATTTGCTGTAAAATTGGTTGATGTGAGCTTTGCTTCTTTGCTGGAGCCAGCCAGAGGGTAAAGCAGGGAACGTACAAAATAGAAGTACCCTCAAACTCGATAATCAATTCCCAAGGAAATGAAAGTTAACTATAATCATTTGGCACTGCATGAAGAACGAATCCTACAGGAAATGTAAACACAGCTAAAACCATCTGATGTTTATTGTTTTCAGAGTCTAAATGCCCTCTTTAAAACCAGCATGTTAGAAGAGTCATCAGATTTTCCTTACCAAGTCTGCAATTATTTAAAACCAAATCATGAAGCTACGGATTTAGAAGTATCTCTAGGAAATATAAAAATGAAGACATCATGCTTTATCTCTATATTTCTACATGATGACATTAATTGGGAGGCTAAATTGAAGCTGTGCATAAAAAGAAGCTTCTCTACTTTCAAAGAAGTGATTCATAATTCTAATTGTTTTTAAGTGCAAAGTGATTAAAAGAAGCAAGTTTAAGCTTTAGCTTGTAAGTCCCAAAATGCATTTTTGCTGTATAGAAATGTTCATTGTTTTTTCTGATCCTTGAATGTTTGAAGGACCTTTAAAGAAGGTAATATAACTTGGATGTTTGGCCCCTCCATATTTCATGTTGAAATGTGATCCTCAATGTTAAGGATGGGGCCTAGTGGGAAGTGTTGGGTCATGGAGTTAGATCCCTCATGCCCTCCTCATGGTCAGCAGTTTACACTAGATCTGGTTGTTAAAAAGAGGCTGGGACCTCCCCGCTCTTTCTCTTGCTCCCTCTCTTGCCATATGACATGCCTGTTCTCCCTTCACCTACCATGAATGAAAGCTTCCTGAGATCCTAACCACAAGCAAATGCCAGCATCATGCTTCCTATATAGTCTGCAGAGCCATGAGCCAAAATAAACCTTTATTCTTTATAAATTAGCCAGTTTCAGGTATTCCTTTATAGCAATACAACATGGGCAACACAGAAGACACGACAGAAGAAGGCATGCTCTTCTTCTCTGGATATCCATTTAACCAAGGATCTTTTTCCAAAATGGCTAGTTCCACCTATCTGAATAAACTGTTGAGACATGTTAAAACTATGACTGATGATCTCTACAGTTGTTTTTAGGAAACATCCTCATTAAATAACAGTTCTCAAACTGTGGTTCTCAGAGGCAAGGAGAACAGGTTTTATCTGGGAATTTGCTGGACATGAAAAATCTTTTGCCCCACCCTGGAGCTATTTAATCAGAAACTCTGGATTGAGCCCCAACAAACTAAACTTTAATGAATCTTTCAGGTGATTCTGATGCATGCTGACATTTGTACATGTTTCTACACTCTATTAAAAGGTATGACCTCCTAGCATTGTCTCAAACTTATGAGAGTCTAATGAAACCAAAACCTCTGGAAACATCTGGGGGTTTGCAACAACTTCCAACAATGACTTTTATAATGCTTAGCCTATAAAAGTTTGGAATGTTTAGCCTTCTTCTGAATTATTATTGGATCACTAAACCTCTATTGTCAACAATCATCTTCAAAAATGTTTCTTTTCAACTTTTACCAATATCTTCATTTTACCACTTACTGATCACCATTGATTACATGGAATGTAAAATTCACATGTTGTATGTTTCTTATTTTGGTCCTTCAGCATCTATATAATTGGTGAGTGACTCATTTCATTAATGATATTTCATAATTTTTAAACACTTTTTGTCATTGTTATTAGTTAAGATTCTCCAGAGAAATAGAACCAACAGAATATGTATCTCTGTGTGTGTGTATTCACATATGTACATATAAAGAGATTTGTTATAAGGAATTGGCTCACACAATTATGAAGGCTGAGAAGTCTCAAGATCTGCAGTCAGCATGCTTGAGATCCAGGACAGCCAGGTACCAAGTACTTGGTCGTAATCCAAGTACCAAGACCTAAGAACCAGGAAATCTGATGGTGTAAGTTTCAGTCCAAAAGGCAGCAGGCTCCAGACACAAGAGGAACTAATGTTTCAGCTTAAGGACAAAGGCCAAAAAGAAGATTAAAGTCCTAGCTCTGAGTGGCCAGGCAGGAGGAGTTCCCTTTTACTTGCAGGAAGGTCAGACTTTTTGTTCTGTTTAGAACATCAACTAATTGGCTGAGACCCACTCACACTGGCCTGGGTATGGGGTGGGCAACCTGCTCTTCCAAATGTTAATCTCACCCAAAAACACCTTCCCAGACACATCTAGAATAATGTCAGAGCAAATATCTAGACAATCAGTGGCCTGGTCAAGTTGACACGTAAAATTAACAATCATAGCCATTTTAAAACTACTACTTTTATTTTCCACAGAACTGTGTGTTCTAATATTTTCTATATGCTCATCACTTTGCCCTTATTGGACATGATATAGTTAATATATCTATACAGCAACTATAAATCAAACACCAACATAGTATATGGAAAACACTAATAAATGACCTGCTGGTTTAAATTAGACAATCATGACCATGTGCGTACTGCTGATGCTGAGAAGCCAATGGTTTTCTTGTCTAAGGTGTACCTTTTATATATTAATAAAAGTTTGTAGTTGTAGTTGAAAGTTAATAAGAAGAGAGACTTATTTGCATAGTGCTAATTCAACTGAAAATACATGAAAAATTCATCCCAATAGCAAAGAATTTTTTTTACACCTGATTGTGCAGTAGAGTGTTTCATTAATTGTCTATTTTGGCAACAGATAAACTGATTCTAAATCAGAAGAAAACAAGGTTTCTTTGAGGTAGGAGGAATCTCAAATAATTAAAGGCAAGAACAAATATTTATGGCATGCCTGATGTGCGTGAGGTATTAGCTACATTTTAGGCCCCAAATTTCCCCAACTAATGCTCTAAAACTAAACACTCCAAATCAGGTAGCTAAAAAAAAAAAAAAAAGGTAAATGTATGTCCTCTATGCTTCTAGTGATTCTCTCAGGCAAGTTAAAGAATGTATAATTTTTAATATTCTGTCTGCCTCATTTTTAAAATCAATGTGAATAACAAATCCTCTTGTTTCACCTCTTTTATAACTCTAGGAAGATGAGTTACACCCATCCAATATAATGGACTAATCAAATTATTGCACATAGAATTAGAAACTACAAATTAACCAAATCAGGAAAGAGACTATATGCAACTATTCAACGTTAAGACCCAAGGGAGCATATTTTTAAAAGATCATAGACAGTTAACTGGGGTTTATGCAATGGAATTATTATAAGTTTAAGATCAAGGAAATTGAAATGGCCTGACTATGTAAAGTTTTGAATACATACATAGAAAAGTATGCAGGAAAAATGTATAAAAAGCTCTTGAGAAAGTAAACACATTCAAAATTTGAATAAAGAAGTACAAAATCAGTACAAAGTTTTCTCTTTTAAATTAGATTCAACTGACACATTGTTTATTTTTATAAGAGTCCAAATTTAGGTTAAAAAAAAAACTTCCGAATTATCAGTAAGTACATGTGACGTAGTAGTGACATTCAGTATTGCTGCCGGTTACTGCAAAGAACCAAAGACATACTCTTTAGTTTTTGTAACTAGTTCCAAACTGATTCAATTTCAAGGCCATAAAAAGAGCCAGGGGTTGGGTCAGGTAGCCCACGCCTGTAATCCCAGCATTTGGGAGGCTGAGGCGGGTGGATCATGAGGTCAGGAGTTCAAGACCAGCCTGGCCAATATGGTGAAAACCCATCTCTACTAAAAATACAAAAATTAGCCATGTGTGGTGCCAGGTGCCTATAATCCCAGCTATGTGAGGCAGGAGAATTGCTTGAACCCGGGAGGCAGAGGTTGCAGTGAGCCGAGACTGTACCACTGCACTCTAGCCTGGGCAACAGGGTGAGACTCCATCTCCAAAAAAAAAAAAAAAAGAGCCAGGGATCTTTTCATTCCTACAAAATTGAGAATTATGGGTTTCTGTTGTTGTTGTATTGTGTGTGTGTGTGTTTGAATGTGTGCTTCTTTGTGGTTAAAGAGTAAGAAGGTAAGAAAATTGATTGAGGCAGCAAGAATAAGCTAGTGCAGGCTAGCAGAGGTAAGAGAAGGAAAGGAAGGAGAGAGGGAATGCTATTGGTTTGGGCTGTTACTGATACATACATTTATTTTATCAAGATGCAGAATTTAAAGCATCAAGGAGAACTCACAGTCAGGCTTTGCTCCTATTTCTATTTTGTTACAGATTTACATAAGACAATGAATCTGAATCTCACCTAGGAATTCCTATGTTGCCACCCCACAGATTTAGTAATATGAGTGAAATCGATTTAGAAATTGTAAGGCAATAAATATGCAGAGGAAGCCATAAATCATGACCTCAGTAGGTTATGAACAATCCTGTTTTTATAACCATCATCCTTCTTGTTTTCCAAATGGAAATGAAGTTAAATTAGTGGTGCAGAGCAAGTTAATGATGCACCTGAGGACAGGATTGCAGTATGTGTCCAAAACTCAACTAGTGTTATATGCACACTGGCCTAGTTCCTTCTTTAAACAAGACATCATTCCACAGACCACACTGTGCCTTATGAATGAAGAATATGACATATTCTAAAACACCATTTAAAAGTTAGAAGGATATTGTTTTCACTGATTCTACGTCACCAGTGACCTGCTGGCTTTCGGCAAGGGCAATGTCAATATCAATGTCATATATTCAGTAATAAGTATATGCAGTAGAATAAAAAATTAGAAAAGTAATATTCTCACAAAATCTATTATAAAGAATGAGGTAATTTTTCTTCTAAATGATTTCATGGTCCCAAAAGATATAATGCCATTATAGAAACACATTTAAACAAACATAAAGCTAAATGAACTCATAATATGTTGCTTCTGCTAAGGCAAGACTATATAAAAGGAGGATAAGGAAGAAACCTCGGTGCTCAATACAAGAACAGATAAGAATGTTTAGATTCTCACACTGTTTTCTTGGTGATTCAGGCTTTTTCTAATTTAAGCAGCCGCCTCATATTTCTGAGTGCTTGTTATTCTATACGCTTCAGGAATTACTCTTTTAACCTGAAGAAATGTTTTATTGGAAAAGCCAACTTACAAAGTTAATTCTTCTCTAAAACTGTTTTTTTTGTTTGTTTGTTTGTTTGTTTGTTTTTTAAGTATGTATCTCTATGGCCAGTGTTCTCAATGCTGAAGAGCAAGAATTGAAGGGAAAACCAGAGATTACTTCAGCTCAATCCAGTGTCACAGGTGAGTTTAACACACTCTGTGTTTGGCACATTTTTGAAAACAGGTATTTTTATTTATTTTTATTTTTTGCAAAGCAGGAATATTATATTATGGATGAGTAGTCATGCCTAGTATCTTTAAAGAAATGTGGTTCTGTGATGAATGTGGCTATTATACTAATGCTAGCATCAGTGCATTTTAATTTTGTATCTTTTCAGGACTACCGTAAATAATGAATATGTATTTAATAGCTGCTTTCTTGCCAAATACATTGAGGCATTCCCTTACTAAACAAATAAAGCATTCCCCTGATTCAGAATTTTATGCTCCATGTAGTACTCATGGTAGGAGATGAAAGGCCTGACAGGCTGTTATCCTAGCTGCTTCAAGGTAATTTCCCCAAGTTTGAGTCAACATAACTCAGTTTAAACAGCTTTTTTTCTTTAACTTCCCATTACTCTTTCCTCTCTTTTCCCTCATTTTCATACCTTCTTTAAAAGTAGTAGATTGAGAGGAAAGTGTAAGTTGAGCTCCATTACATCAGGCCTCCCTTGAACATGGCCCAAAATATTATTTGCAGTTAGATAATAATATCAGTCGTACTACTTTGTTACACTGTAGGTGTTATAATTCATCAGTTGTGTTGATCTGGCTCTACTAAGTCTCTTCATACGTTAGTACATGTCAGGTTTTATATAAAAGATTTATATATATAACGTATATAAATATATAGAAGCCTATCTTTTTTCTCTATTTTATAGTAACATATAATTTAGATTTACAGATGACTTTTAAATGGCATATATTAAAGTGCATTTTTCATGCTTTCTTACTTTTCAGTTAAAGAAAGATTTTTAAAAGGAAAGCATCATTTAATAAGAATGGTACTTAAGAAAATTTAAATGAGCCAGGCACGTACGTAGGTGAAGATTGGTCTTTTCTATCTTTAAAAAAATAAGCATTATCAACAAATGACCATTTCTAAGACATTTCCCACAAGGCTTTGTGTTGGATGATTGGCATTTTCAACCTCACACGATTTCTTCTGAGTTAAGGAGTCTTCCCATAAGAATTATTATGGATTTACTGGGGATTCTTCTACTAGAAAATTAGAATACTTTGGCATTTATTACATCATTTCGTCCAATCGTCCGAGGTTTTTGAATGAGAAACATGGCGTCCAGAGATATTAAATGAATTACCTGAATTTAACACTTTCTGATCACCCCTTACAATCAAGCAGAAAACCTAGTGCTCTGCATAGTACAGAGTCTGGGGGAGCTGTCAGGAGACAGGGCTGGTGCATGGCTTCAGGGCACAGGCTGAACCAAAAGACAGAACCAAAATCTAAGTACTAGTCATGGGCAAGTGTGGGATGCATGGAAAACCTCCGAGAAAGGGGCAAAGGAAAAATTCATATTCAAGTTCAGGTACTGGAGAAGTAGAACTGACCTAATGAAGCTTAGAGAGGCAGTACTGATCAGGGAGGGAACACTTTTAATTGGGTAGTTGGACTAAGAAGAGAATGGGGTAGTTGAAAACTAACTTGTGGAAACTAATTTCCAAATCCAATGAGGTCTTCATGAATCTCACTTTTTATTTATCCTTTAAATTTTTTTTTTGGCAATTTTACATAGTCTACTACTCTGTTTCTCTTGAAATATTCTTTATTTTCCAGAATAGTCCTGCCTTCAATACGTATGCCCATGGTAACACTCACACATGAAAAGGTATCATCATCTTTTAACCAGCCAACATATTGCCTGCTCTCCACTAAAAGTGATCTTCCCATTTATCCCCAGAGTTTTTATTACTTGTATAACTCATTTGGAGAGGGGCTCTACTCATTAGTAGGGTGGTAATGTTTGTTCAACATCAACTTAGTTTATTCCTGTTGTTCTGATGTTAACCCCTTCTTTCTGTAATAGTTTGGATAATAAGTTATATACTCACTTAATTCCTTTAGTATTTATTCTTTATCTCCTAACCTAACTGTATCTTTCACATTAGACTGCATGTACTAGATGCTTGCTTTTTTTCCTGTTGAGTCCTTGAGTGATGAGATATCACAGTCCTTATCAATACAAACTCCCACCAACCACAGAACAGCTTTAATAACTACAGTATTTATTTAGACTCACTATGAATTGTAACCTTGTTGCCCAAATGACTTATAGAAATAATAATAAAATGGCAGGGGCATTTGTGTTGTCTCTTGTTATATTTTTGGAATTTATCATTCTGAAATGCGGAGAATGTTATAAAAAATAAAAATGAAGTAACTTTATTCCACTTTCAAAAAAGATCCCTCTCCTTCTCGCCAAATTACATATTCCAAGTGAGCAATTTATCTGACCTAATGATATAACCTGCTAAACTTTCTACCTAATTTATATTAAGAATACTATTTCATTCATTTATTCCTGCTTAACTCCTAAACAAAGACAATTTAGGCCTACAGTGAGACATAAAGTGTGTCTACTTATCCTTCACTCTGCCCTCACCCATGAAATTCTATGAAATTCTACTTTTCAAGTTTCAGCTCGGATGTCACCTCCTTTGTGCACTCTTTCCTCTTCACTCTTTTCTCCTCCGACCCCTTCTCTGAGGCAGTGAGGCATCCCTACTTCTAAATTCTTACAGTACTTATAAACATATTGATATTATAGCACTCATTGCATTGTATTGTAATTGTTTACATGCCTATCTGCCCCATTAGACTTATCTCCTAGGAGTCCGAAACCAAATCTTTTTCATCTGTCAATTCCCAGCTTCTAGCCAACTGTCCCAATGCCGAGAACATATGCTTTTAGCAAATATGTGTTAGATAAATAAATCAGTGATTCAAACACTTTAAAAAAGTTATTAAAATGTTAAATGATGATCTGTCTAATCTAGTAGTGACATGTGTACTGTTTATAAAGTTTATATTAAAGAGAGATCCTTTCAAATACAGAAAGTGTTCATGATCACAAACTCGTTCTGATGAAGTGAAGGGGCAAATGACTTCCAAAGAGAAAATGCTACCCTAGAATTTACACTTAGAAAAGACAGGCAGGAGGAAGCACCACAGCAGTGTGAAACAATGTAATGGAACCATTAACATCTAGGAGGTAATATCAATGAAGGGAAACTGTGATCAGAGATGATGTGCTTTCATTTTAAGAAAACATAAGGCAATTGTGCCCTAGGATCAGGGCATACATGTGTCAGTGTGCTCTACATTTTGCCCACCCGAGAAGCAATCAACAAAGCAAACATGAAGTCAGCATAGTTAGCTTTGTTCAACAGTGAGAAAATCAATCCAACTGGTGATTAGACGTTCATTAAACCGAATCAAAAGGAAATAGTTACTGAAGTCTTTTTCATCTATCTTTACATTTTATCCAAATAGAGACATAAAACAAAAACAACTAGATACGTATATTTGATTGCATTTTTAGCCATCAGTTATCACAGTCCTCTCTTGATGACTGCCACCCAGCCTCTGAAAAATAATGAGATATTTACAATTCCCCAGATCCTTTCAATCGAGAGAAATAGCCCAAGAACCATTAACATGGATTAATGTTTATGTGCATAATCTTTTATGTATATATAATCTTCTGTGATATTATTTGGTTATATATAACATGTGCTGAAATGGAATATAATGAGTTATCATTATATTATTTCTCACTAACTGAGCATTAGGGTTTCTCAAGGGAAGTACACAGTAAGTATGGTTACTCTCAAGAACAAAGTGAGCTCTCTTAGGTTGGGGATTTGTAAAAGTGGGAAGCAGGAAGCAATAAAAGAACAGGAGTGAGAAAGAGAGGATCTATTTTACAAAATGCTAGCTGGTCTTTTAGTGTTCATGTAACAGAGCTAGAAGGAACCATTTGAGACCACCTTCTTATCCACTTCCTGCTTCTAGACAGGATTATATCCATAACATTTCCAGTAAGAGGGGTAATCCTGCTCTTACTATCCTCTGAAGGAGATTTAAACACTTTCATTTGTAACCTATGCTGAGTTTTGACAACATTCATAATCAAATCATTCTTTGTAGAGCTGACCTAAATCCCTCTTAACCCAGTAGGAATTCATTTCCTATCTGTGCTTCTTAGAGGAGTAAGCTTATCACCTTCTTCCATATAGTCTTTCAGATGCTTGGTTAATAAGTCTTGGGTCTGGAAAAGGCCTGAGAGGGCTGGGATAAGCACCAAGCTCAATGGATCTTGACGGAGGCTCATGCTTAGAGGGTGGTCCTAAAAAATGACTCTTAATTCTCAGGGTCTTACACTGACAAGCCATGGCTAAGGGAGGGTGACATTGTAGGATCATCTCCTTGGAGGTGCTACTGGCATCCTGGACAAGTTCCTTTTTGTTGGGATTATTCTGCTCATTGCAGGACATTTAAAATGCCTGCCTTCACCCCCAGACTCTCCCCACGAAATGCTAATAGCACACACTCCTCAGACATTGCTGCAACCAGAAATGCATTCCCCATATCCACATTTCCAAGTGCCTCACCGTAGGGTGAAACTGCCCCTGTTTGAGACCCACTGGTCAATAACCCCTAGATGTATACTTCTCAATTAGGCCAGAATCAAACAGTTTGTACACGTGGAGGGGAGAAGTCAATACTTTTCTTTGGTATATTTCAAATAGACATATTTCTCTCATATCCCTGGTCTGTTATAAACCATAAAGAATAAATTTATAATAGCAACCACTGTTACTTACTAATTATCTATTACCCAGCAGATTCTCTGTTTGCCATTTTTTATATATTGTATTATTCAACCATATTAAGATAAAACTAATATCCTCATTTTACATATGAAGAAAATGAGGATCAAAGAGATCACCTACCATGTTTGAAGTTCCCCAGATGAGAACTGATAGAACCAAATCTACATCTTTCCACTTCCAAAGCCCTTACTCTTCTCAGAACATCATACTGAAATATATGCTGCCATATACTTGTATATATTTTTATAGGTGGGTCTCATGCACAAAAAGGAAATTTGGGGAGAAGGTAACAGTACACATGTGGTAAGTGAAGTCACAAACATGAGGAAGGTTACTCAGAGACTTGACAGAATAAGGAGAGAAGGCAGTCAGTGTCACAACCCTAGAAAAACAGGAGAGAGACTAGAGTCAGGAAAAGAAGGAGAGGAAGAATTTTCATAAATGTATTTCTCATAAAAACCTGAGGCATTAATTTAGAAACTTCAGAATCACAGCCTCTATATGACAACTTAATTACACTAACATCTTAATGCAGTGGTGAAGATGTACAAAATAATAGTCTTTAGGGCAAAGACAAAAATGCAATGGCCAAGTAAATTTTTAAAAAATCTCTGTAATCCTACAATTCTTTTTTAACTTTAAGAAACAGAAATTTTAATCCCAACAAGAATTAAAATATTATTTCCAAAGTATAGGTAGGACAAATTCTAGTTTTAATATCTATTTTGATCTTCCAATAAATAAATATTTTGTTTCAGAAAATAAAATTTTAGAGTCAAGATACAACACTGTTCGATATTTTAGGTACATAAACATGGAATGTTTAAAATTCCCCTTAGGAATAATGGCATTTTCAATTTTCTTTATTGATGAACTCTTATGAATAACTTTTCCTTTTTTAATGGATATTAAAATAAAAGGAAGAAGACAAAACAACCCAGATTTTCAAAATTTAAAACTCTTTTGCTTTATTGTATGGTAAGTATTCTTTTCAACCACCTAAAATCTTTTGTCGTTGTTTATAAGAACAATAATAAGTAGACTATTACTAAATTTTGAAAGACTCTAACCTGTAATGAATCTAGAAGTGAAATATGAAAGAAAATATGGACAGGCACTACTGACCAATTTGGCGAGATGAGGACCCATGAAAAATGCAATGGTGATAAACTTGGTTGTGAAGAACCTAGAATGTGAGTCCTGAAGTGTTTATAATGGGGATAGCCATTGAATTTTTTCAAGTAGAGCAGTGACTCTTGATTGTCTTGTTCATTGTAAAGGTAATACTGATCAGGAGGACCTTTTTAGAGGCTATTGCAATGGTGCTACAAGATGATTTATGGTGGAAAGAGTAATAGAAACAGAAGAATGAGCAGAGGGTTTGCATACGGATCAGAAGACTAGGTATCATAGAAGCCATCGGAAGGCAGCCTATGAAAAAAGATGTCAAGGGTGGAGAATGAACAAATATGAAGTGACAGAGGACAAGTCATTGGATTTACTGATTAGGGGGCCACTGATGAGCTCTGAGAAAGTTTGTAAGGGCTTTTGGAAGATGGGGTTAGAAAAGGGATACAATTTCTATCATTGTCCAGCCATCCTGGTTTCCTAATCCTGCTTTAGCAGGAATTAGGAAATGAATTCTAAATTCATTTAGAATGAATTTAGTATTGATTCTATGTCCTGACATCTTCAAGTATAGACTGTTCTACAAGTAAAACATTCCCTCATCCTTCCACATGCTTTCCTTATCCCACACCCAGGCACTGCCGTTATTCTCAGTGCTTTAACGATTAGAATTCCATATTCTTTCCCTAATCATAAGATCACTCAGTTTTTAACATGAGGCTATTGCTCTGCAAACAGTGTCTTTGTTGAGTCCATTACTGAATACTAATGTTTCCATTTCTTTGCTGGATAATAGTACACTGAAACTTGAAAAGTAATAAAACAGCTGATAAAATACCAGTTTTTCCTGGGTCTTGTTTTGAAAAAAACACATTTAAGATCTTCGTGTTAAACTTGCAGATAATTTTAAATGTTTAATAAGATTAATGGGGCTTCTCCCAATGATACAACAAAAGGGGCAGGGTTCAGAGGTCTGCACCCTCTAATCACCTAAGAGTTGTTTTTCATAGCCTTCATGCCAGATGCTCTTTCTGGACTGGCTAAGCCCAATATAGCATGTGTTTAATAAGGATCCATTATGTCATCCTCAAAATACTAAATGTTGTCCCCCAAAAAAGAGCCTAAACATAAATGTGTATTATACTCATTATCAACAGATTCTCCAAACATATTTCATCTTATCAAATGGACCTTGTATTTTTTTTAACTACATTAATTACCATAACCCTTCTAGGGAAGTATCAAAGAAGAGAATAATTAGTGAGTTTCAGGTTTGCTATGTGAAGCTAGGAATCCACAGCCTATGATCCCTCAATTAACACTCACTTGGAATAAGCTCCAAATAACAAACCAGGATTAGTTTGGGTCACTTTCCTTTGTATGACTGGGTGGGAAGCAGGTCTTTGATCTCTTAACACAGACCCAACTGCAGAACCTAAATAAGGGCTCTTTGGGGCCACTGGTTTTCAGAATTTCACTTTAATTGTTTAGGTCTATAAAAGAAACACTTATAGATACAATGTGTTTCTTAGTTAAAAGATAAAATTCACATTACCCTAAAGTTTCTGGTTGATATTTACTTCTGTATTGTTAAAAGAGGTGAGTGGATAGCCAAGGAATGGAATGAAAATAAAATGGAAATACATGAACAAGCGTCAACTTTTCAGCTATTTCCAGGAAAAAAAAAGGTAGTTTTTCCTTCCCTAAAACTTTAAAGATGTAGCTATGAAATGCTCTGCATAACTAATATTCAGTGTCTGTGTTCCACGCATAAGCAGAATTATTCAGAAATTCTACCTTGGCCAGACAAAGAAATTTCAGAACAATGACAAATTATGCCTATGAAAGCAGGTAGGTAATTAGTACAAACAAAAGCCATTACCACAATATTGTATTTTTAACATACAGAAGAGCCTGTGGTACCAATACAGCCATAATTTACATTAACAGGTTTTCTCATGCTACATTTATGAGGCTGCATATAGCAGGACTGATTTAACACAAAAATTATGTTATCTGTGGGCTGGATGTCCCATCTCATCCTTAAATGTTGCTGTCAAAGAAGTTTTCACAATGGTGTCTCTTGACGCCTGTTTTTAATACCTCCTCCTGCCTGATTTTCTCACCTGGTGGGTTTAGAAAAAATTGTAAAAGGTTTTCTAATGTTGAACCTCACATTATTTATTCCTGGCAGAGTTTAAGGCTGTCCCCCTAAGATCTGTCCTTTTTGTTAATGAGAATAATTGATTTCTGTCCCAGTGTATATTTCATTGTGTATTTTGGATCAGTCTCAACTATCCCTTATGTTTTGTTTTTTTTTTTCCTTCCAGCTGAACATATGAAGTTGGGTTCACTTTTTCTGAGAAACCTGTTTTCTAAGAATTTTATCACTTTTGTTTCTCTGCACTCCCTCAATTTGTCACCATCCTTTCTAACAGCCTCACATGAGTGAAATCCTCTAGAGATCATTCTAGCAGCAGCTAGAGAAGCACAAGAACATAATTTTTAAATTCATTTCCAGTTTTTCTGCTTAAACAACCAATAAAAAAGTACATGTGGTTCCTTTTGAACAGAAAGTCATGATAAATATGTAGGTTAGCACATTGTATGTGTTCAACAATGGTTTGCTATTTTTTTAAAAATAATATTGCTGTAACTGATAGCTGATAGGGAGACAAAGAAGGGGATAAAGAGAGGCCAGGAGAGAGAGCGAAGGCAAGCAGAAAGGTTCTGTGGGCAAATGTCATGATCATTATTATTCTGACCCTTGGACTACTGTGAGCACAGATGACACTCTACCACCAAAATATTAGTACTTGCATTCAAAAAATTTCTCAGAGCAAAGGAAGTTGATGGGTTCCTGCTCTTTTTCTCTTTTTCTTTTTGGTCAATAGCATGCTTTTATTCAGCATCCACGCTTTAGTTCTTTTCCCTATTCACATTGAAGATGAAATGTGACTTTTTTTTTTCAAAGAAAAATGAGCCCATAGAGGGGAAAAACAACAGTGAGAACTGACTTTAGCTCTTCTTTCACTGTCTCCTCTCCCTTTAGTTTACCTTTTATTGAGATTAACTAGGCACCTTTGCAAGCCATTCTCCTTGCTTTGGTTGATGGCTAACAGAAAGGAATCCACTGTCAAGATTTTCTCTCTGAGAACTCCAAATGGCTTTTGATGCTTTCCCATCCACAAAAGTGTTAACTTCTCTCCTTACACGCCCATCACCATGGCTACCTTTCAATCAGCTCTTCTTCATTAATATTAGCAGGGGAAGCCTTCTGTGTGATCTGTGTCCCTATATTAGCCGGATAGAGGTAAATCATGTAGTTACATGTGTTTTTATCACAGGCTTCTCCCCATTTCAAGGGATAGCTGTCAGCTTCCCAAAGGGGTGAGGGGCAGGAGCAGGGGGCAGGGGGAAGAAGGTCAGATGGAGAATTTTATAGATGGAAATGTATCTGAAGGCCAGCTGTATTCACGTCTCTTTACCCATCATAATGTGATCCAAGGCTACAACATTCAAAATATTGTTAAGCTGAGTGCACATTTCTGAAGAAGATCAGATTTCACTATCTTCAAATTACAGCCTATGGGAGGACTATAATAAAAAAGAGAAATTAGTTTTATTCTGTGTAAGTCTGGAAGGCAGAAGGCACAGAAAGCAAGAACATACTAACTTAGAAAAGGGAAACACTTTCTAATAACTAGAAGTGGCTAAAAGTGAGAAACATTCCCCTACAAAGGTACTGAGTTCTCTGTCACTAGCAGCATTCAAGCAGGGGTGAATGAGCTTCAGTATTGCAAGATGTAAGTGAAATTTTTCTGTCATACTGGAGACTGGGCTAAATCACTGGTTTCCAAATGTCAGTACTCAGTCTAGCTGTATTGCATTAGAGCTTAGTTGAAAAATAAATACTGAATCCGCCCCTTCAAGCACTGACTCAGACCTTTGTAGGGAAAGGTCTAGGGAAACAAAATTCCTCGTGAATCCTGAACACAGTCAGGTTTTCGTCTCACTCCCAAGCAGAGATGACTCCTGAGACCCCCAGCTAACCCAAAGCTTTTACTGTTATCGATTATACTATTAGGAGTATATAAATGCTATATACCACATGACTCACCCCTGCTTTAATTCTTGCATCAACTCTTTTGGGTCTCAGAGTCCCCCTGTTAAGGAGCCAAATATAGTCACACAGAGACAAACTGCAGCTTAAAATACATGTGTGAAATGTTGTTACCAGATTCGTAATGTCCTAATGAAAATATTAATTCCTAAAAATTAAAGGCATAATTGTTAAACATGTAGAGCATGGAACTCACAGAAGAGAGAGATTCTCAGCTCAGCAGAGATAATGCCTTACCTAAATAATTTCCTAGTACCTTGTCCAATGTGTAGCACAGAAATGTTGTCCAATACATGTATGTTGAATACATTGATAATTTAAAAGGTTGCCATGACATCTAATTTTTCTGGATAACTGAAGGAAAAACTGTGAACATTTAAAGTGCAAAACGAACTTATAGGCCAGGTGCAGTGGCTCACACCTGTAAACCCAGCAGAACGAGGCTGGCGGGAACCGAGATGGGTGGATCATTTGAGGTCAGGAGTCCAAGATCAGTCTGGCCAACATGGTGAAACCCCTTCTCTACTAAAAATACAAAAATTAGCTGTGCAATAGTGACATGCATCTGGAATCCCAGCTACTTAGGAGGCTGTGGCAGGAGCCTGGGAAGCAGAGGTTGTGGTGAGTGGAGATCAGGCTGCTGCACTCCAGTCTGGGCAAGAGAGTAAGACCCTGCCTGAAAACAAAAACAAACAAACAAACAAACAAGCAAGCAAACAAACAAACATATTCACATAGCAAAATAAGTGTGGGACTGACAAAAATAATGTGGTAATCACATTTAGCATATTAAAGAGTATGTGGCTTTGAAAAACCTCATGTTCATTTAACCTCTTGATTGATTTGTATCTAGCCTCATTTTACAAAGGCTTTGTGGTAGCTGTACTAAATTACCCAATGTAATAACAAAATGAGAGATTGCCTATTTTTTAGCCTTCCACCAGAAGGTCAAGGTGTCATTTAAAATTATATTGCTGGTCTCTCACTTAGCCTTTGGCTGAGGTTGTCTATCTGGCCCACTGTGAAAAAGGAAAGGACCAAACCAATTATTTTCTTCCTACCAAAAACAGATTCAAGTTTTTATTAAATATTATGTTTCAATATGTTTAGTTCTGGCAGGCTTAACAGTTGGTTTCTCAAAAAAAAAAAGGTCCTAGGTTAAATGCCTGAAATAATGTAAGGCTTTTAAAAGAAAAGAAATACACCTTAGAAGAAGAGACTACAGATTCTTGACCTTTTATCTCTACTGAAAGGATCATTTAAATTCACTTAATCCTTGTGGTTCGCAGAAGTGTAAGAAGGTACGATGGAAAGCATAAATACTTTCATCAGTGCGAAATGAAAAGGAGCATAAAGCATAAGCACTGACTCCTTTGAAGTGACAGGTGTGGCAACACATCCTGTCCCCAACATGGCTAGAAAGAAGTGTGATTAGAAGTTAATGCTAATACAAGATTTACAAGATCTTCTGCTTCACAATTTTTACAACTCTAAAATATAACTGACAAATGTGCCTCAAAGAAAGAGAAAATATAAAGGAAGACATAATTATATCAATAGTTAAATGTGATGGATCCCTGTTCACATAATATGCTTAGGGTCTGCCAAGAGAAGTTTATGAAAATATAATAGTCTCAGAAAGTTAAAACTATTTTTTAGTACTCTCTTTAAATAGAAGATATCAAAATTGCCTTCACACTGCCAGTTGGAGTTTTCTGGAATTAAGCCAATAATCTTTTGATTTGGTCTTTCACAGTACAGCACAGTGATAACCACTATGGAATAGGAGACTGAAATTGAAATACAACATTAAAGTGTGAGAAATTTTAAAATTTACATATTAGATTTTAGGAAATCTTTAAAATTCTCTATCCTACTGCAGAGTATGACCACTCTAGTTCACAGATTATAGCCATGGTACAACCTAATAATACCAAAATATATATTGAAAATTCTGTAATATTCTCATTATTCAATAAATTACTTTTAGAACAAATAACATTTATCATAATCATTCCGTATTCTGTAAGCAGATACTATCAGAAAAACCCTAAAACCATGTTATTTTGAATTTTAAAATCAAGGTACCATTTAAATAAAATGCTCCAAGTTTGATGATTGGTTTTTCAAATACATACATCTGTGTAACCTCCAATCTAATTAAGATTGATAACATTTCCATCACCCCACATGTTCCATATTCCTTTGCAGCTTTCTGTCTCTCCCACATGACCCTCAGGTAACTATTAATCTGCTTTCTGTTACTACAGATTAGTTTTTCCCCATTCTAAGATTTCATATAAATGAAACAACACAATGTGTATCATTTTTGGATCTGGCTTTTTTTGCTAAGCTAAATGTTTTGTTAACATTTATCCATGCTGTTTTATGTATCAGTAATTCCTCCCCTTTTATCGTTAAGTAGTATTTGATTGTAATATCACAATTTATGTGGTCACTCAATTGTTATTTGTGTTGTTTCCAGTATGAGGCTCTTAAGATTAGAGCTGTTATGGACATTCTTATGTTAGTCTTATTGGTAGTATTTCTTTTGCTTAAACCAATTATGCAATTTTAACTACATGTTTATCTTTCCAGTAACTGAAAAGCCATGAATATGGTATACAGACTTCTCATGCAAGTATCATAATAGGGTATGCAATCATGTTTTGCAAGAGTTATTAAATAAGAACTTTTCCTCTCTCAAAACCTTTCATTTGGCTTTAGATCCTTTTTGTTTTCTTAGAAAAAAAATCACAAATATTTAAAGAACTTGAACATACCATTTTGTAATTTCTATTTTCCTATCTTTTCAGTGTTGATAAATTTCTATACAATTTTAATATACATTAAAATACAGAATTCAATCATTCTAAGACACACTTAGGGAATGTGCTAACCACACTGCTCACAATGTGATGAACTTGAGGCAGGAGTGAATCTCACATGTAAATCACAGAGCAGCATATGAGTTTCCATAATACCACGCATGCTTCACAACAGGGAAGGCCCACAGTTTTGGCAAATTCCCATTCCTCTCTGACCGCTGCTCCCTTCCCAACTCTCATCATAGCATTAAGGAGGAAAAATATTTATAAAATTTGAAGAACTGTAGGCATTACCTTGAGAATGTGCTGCCACTAACCAGATGCTTTTTTGTCTTTTTTTTTAAAATATTTCTAATCTATATCTAGGAATAGAGAGTAATTCTAGCAAATTGGGTAAACTATATTTGTTTATATTGCTGTATAAGGGAGAACATACAAATGTTACTGAATATAGGAATTACTCACGTTTTGTTTCTACTCAGGGCTTTAGATTTAAATTCTGACCCTATGGATGTCCTATTATTTCACTGTCCATAAAAGAAAAAACATTATTACTGGCTTCACAGGAAAGTTGAAGAGAAGATGAAAACTTTTTAAGGGTTGCTTAAATACAGGTACCTTAAAAAATATTTCCTGAATAGTCATTCTAAATGGAATACTCAGCAAATGAGCAAATAAAGTAGAAAATGGTCTCAGAATTCCTTCCAGATCTTAAATCCTGTGGGTTCATGTAACTATAAAATGACATTGCATACAAAGCTGCACTGACATGCAAATTCATAGAGCACAACATTTTCACATGGTTTGCAAGTGCCTTTATGATGGCCTTGACTTTCCTTTTCCATATCCTTTTTAGTTCAGCAGAACTAGCTGAGGTTTTATTTCGAAAAAAAAAAAAAAAAGAAAAAGCAATTGAATTGTTTTGCAGCTGGAGGCAAGATCAAGGGGGTTCCCCAGGCAGTAAACTCCCCAGCGGGTGGGCTGAGGACTAGGGCTGACCCTCGGGTGGGTCTCCGGTTCCCCATGCTCCCCTCTACACGGGCCTCTCTCCCGGGCTCTGGTGCAGTCTCAGGAGAGGCAGGCTGGGATGGGCTGCCACAGCTGTTCACTTGGCAAGGACGTCAGAGGACTTGGACACCAGCTTCCCATAGCACATCTCAATCTCCTTCACAACCATGGCTTTGGTGGTGCTGGTGAGGCTGAAGGAGCTGGATCCCATGCCAGAGTCAAAGCTGGAGCCCAGGCCATAACTGAGGCCCGGGATTTGTGAGGCCCCATAGGCCGAGCTCAGATCACCTGCATGGCCGCTGGTGGTCTTCGTATGGATACTCATGTTCTGCATCTCAGACTCCAGCCGGCTCTCCTTGCCCTCCAGCAGCTTGCAGTAGGTGGCGATCTCGATGTCCAGAGCCAGCTTGATGTTCATCAGCTCCTGGTACTCATGCAGCTGCCGCGCCATGTCCTGCTTGGCCCGCTGCAGGGTGGCCTCCAGCTCAGACAGCTTGGCAGGGCATCCTTAACAGCCAGCTCTCCGTGCTGCTCGGCATCTGTGATGCCAGCCTCCAGGGAAGCCGTCTGACCTTTGAGGCCCTCAATCTCGGCCTGGAGCCAGCTGATGTTCAGGTTCATCTCAGAGATCTCAGTCTTTGTAAGTTGCAGATCATCCCTGTGCTTCCCAGCCAGCGCCTACAGCTCCTCATACTTGATCTGGTGCATGCTCTCAGCCTCAGTCCTGCTGCGGTTGGTGATCTCCTCCCGCTGCGCCTTGACCTGAGTGATGATGCTGTCCATGTCCAGGGAGCACTGTTGTCCATGGACAGCACCACAGACGTGTCCAAGATCTGGGACCACAGCTCCCAGGTCTCCTCTCCATACAGCTGCTGAGGAAGTTGATCTCATCAGTCAGCCCTTCCAGGCGAGACTCCAGCTCCACCTTGTTCATATAAGCTTCATCCACATCCTTCTTGATGAGGACAAATTCATTCTCCATCTCTGTAGGCATCCTCATACTTGTTCCTGAAGTCTATCAGCCCCTGCATATTGCCAAGCTCTGCCTCTAGCTTCAGCTTCTCCTGGCCCAGAGTCTCCAGATGCTACCTAAGGTTGCTAATGTAGCTCTGGAACATGTTGTCCTGTTGCTCCAAGCCATCTTCACTGCTGCAGGAGGTTCCATTTGATATCCAACATCTTGTTCTGTTGCTCCAGGACCTGTACCTTGTCGATGAAGAAGGCAAACTTGTTGTCAAGGGTCTTGATCTGTTCCATCTCCTGGGTACGCACACACTGGATGTTGGGGTCAACTTCCAGGTTAAGAGGGCTCAAGAGGCTCTGGTGACAGTGATGCCTCCCATGCCCATACCCATGCCCATGCCACTGGCCCCACCATAGCCTATGCTCACGTCACCCTGGAAGCTGCTGCTGCCTACTCAGGAGAAGCTCAAGGAGCTGATATGGGCACTGGGCACATTCATACAGGAGCAGCTGCTGAAGGCCCAGGGGCCAGAAGTGGACACATTATTGGACTTTTGGGTCACCCTGATGGACATGGTGGAGGCAGGAGTGGAGGCAGGCAGGCTGAACCAGGTGGAGATTCCTGAAGGAGCAGAGAAGCTGCTTCTTCCCTTCCATTTTTAAATGATTCTTAAATCCTTACCTCTGTGACTTCTTACAGGCTGTTCCCTCTGCCTAGAATATTTTTTAACCTGGATAACCTTTAATCCTTTTTGAGGACTTATATAGATTTCATTTTATCCAAGAAACCCTGTGTCTGGGTTAGGAACCACTCTTATGTGCTTTCATATGGCCCCTCTAGTTGCTATCTATTTCATTCTGTTATCATTATCTCTTGACTTCTTAACCCTCCCCACTAAGTGTAAGCTCTGTGAATGCAAGGAATCTGTGTGGCTTGATTCCTGTGTTATTTCCAGAGTTTACTGCAGGGCTTGGCATGCAGTGGACGTCTCATGAATATTTGTAAGATAATGAATGAATTAGGTTGAGTACACCAATTACTGAGTAACTGGAAAATAACAGGGTGCTTAGATGGATTAAAACAGGCTCCCTGAAGTAGGTGAGAGCCTTCATCTTGATTTTTCCAGAGGATGAAATCTAATGACTGGTGGAGAACAGATTGGTTTAGGAGATTGCATAAAAAGGAATGTACAGAAGTCATATTCTAGGAACTGGAAGAAGCTTAGCATGACCAAAAGAGCAGACTCTAAGTGGAAAACTAGAAAAACTGAGTTGAAAAATTAAAAATCAGTGGTAGGCAAAACTATGGTGACAGTAAAAAAAATTAGCGGTTGCCGGGGGTTAGGAGGGAAGGGAAGATCAATAGATGAAGCACAGAGAATTTTTAGGGAAGTGAAACTACCCCGTATGATACTATAATGGTAGATACATGTCATTACACATTTGTACAATCTCATAGAACGTACAATACCAAGAGTGAACCCTAATGTTAACTATGGAATTTGAGTGATAATGATATGTCAGTAAAGGCTTATTGATTGTAACCAATTATCACTCTGGCGGGCATGCTGATAATGGGAAAGGTGATGCAAGCGTAGGGACAGGGGAAAGTATCTGTACCTCCCTTTTAATTTTACTATAAACCCAAAACTGCTCTAAAAAAATAAAGTCTTACAAAAAAAGCAGTGGTGGCTGAAGCATGTGAAGAGCTGAAAGCTAAAGATTTATATTAAAAGCAGTAAGTAAGCAGGTTTTTACATAGATGGATACCATGCTGAAAATGATCTTTGAAGAAACATTAATATTTAATCATATTTATAAATAAACATACGATTTAAACTATACAAGTGTGTACCTGTAGACTGCAGGTCATAAAAGAAGGGACTGAATGGTATTTATACTGCGGAAAGAAGGCAGCTTTTGAGCCCTGGTGTCCACAGCATTCCTCTAAATGGTGGTGTGTGATGCCTTAGGGAGCATCCTCGGGCTGCCAGTGAGACACTTCACAGCAATACAGTGTCGATTAAATTGGACACCAGTAAAGCATGGGTTAGTGGTCTGGAAAGAAACATTCTGTTCATTCAATAAACCTGCTCTCATTTCATTTTAAGTCTTTAGGATTTGATTAACTGTTAAGAGCTGCAAAGGGAGAAGTCAGGGTTCTGATTAGACAATAATCGGGTCATTAATTTTTCATATTTACATGTAATGTTCCTCATACCATAAAGCTAGTTTCCGAAAGCTCTGAAATCATAATGCATTTAAGTATCACATTGTGTCTCTTCAGCTTATCCTTTGCGATCAAATAAATCCGGAACAAAATAACGCATGCTCTAATCACTGAATAGCACATGTATGAAGTGTGCGGCTGTATTGTCTAAATAATTAACCACTACTCAATGATTATGCTAACTAGTGCATACTGGAGTGAATAAAATTAATGAAGCCTTTGCTTACAATTTAAAAGCCTCCTATCAATGGTTTCTTTCACTGAGTTAAAGAAAAAGGACCTTTGCAATTTTTACTTAGTAGTCTTATATTGGAAACATCTGGATCCTATCCAATACTGGTGCACAGAGGCCTCATCAGAGATCAATATCTAGTGAGCAAGATGTACAGTGAACATCTGAAAGGATAAAAAACAAAGCGTACCAGGGAGGCAGCATGTGATGGTAGACAAGTGCACCTCTAGAGACCTAGAAAGCTGGGTGTTTATCCCACCTTTGCCACTTGCTGGTTGTGAAAGTTGGGCAAAGTCTTTAAGCTCCATCAATCTCAGTTTCCTTGTCCAAAAGGATGGAGAATAATACCTATTCCACAGTGCTTTGTGTAAAGCACATAATATAGTGCTGGGGACAAATTACGTGCTTAATTAGCATTTACTATTAGTATTAGTGGCAGTTGTAGTGTAACTTCTATTTTTTTTCTCTAGTCCCCTTGGACCAAAATATATAGTGGAACTTATAGTATGCTTGTATAACATATGCTTATGACATGTGCAATCTACTAACATGTCTCTGCATTATAGGTCAAGCAGAATCAAAAAGTTCCAGGGCAAGAGAAAAATCAATTAAAACTTTTGTATTTACTATTGGCATCACAAAGGAGAAATTTTTCTTCCTGTCTACAGATATTTCCAACTCCCCACTATTTGCTTCTTGCCAAATACAAACGTTCAGAGGCTTGGAAGGAATCATGGCAAAGTATAATTCTCCTTTGGGTAGACGAGATTGATGCCTTCTGCCTTTGGATTGTTTCCCCAAATAACCATCCAGGAGGCCACAACAAATGCTCATGCAATCCCCATATGAGCTGATCTCACCCATCCTTAAGGTGATTCTTTTCCAGCTTATATTAGTAGTTCAAATGGTTTCCCTGGATCACCACATTTCCTTCTATCTTTTAAAGGAGTTAGGTGCTGCCTACACCCACTGCTGGCTCCATAGTAAAATTGACTGCTTTGTATTTCTTTCACTTTGGATATCCTTAGAAAAGTGTCTGCTGCCATGATTTTGCTGGTCAGGATCAAAGCTGCTATAGTTCCCAGTGCAAATGATTATTGAAAGAAAAGGACTGGGCACAGTGAAAAGAGCTTTGGAACAAGACAGATGTAAGGTCAGATCCTTGTTCTACAATGCGGAAACTGTGTGACTGCTGATAATTTCCTCAGCATGGGAAACTAGGAGCCTCAGTTTCCCAGGCTTGATTAACCATTTTGCAGGGTTGTCAGAAGGAATAACTAAAATAACAAACCCAAAGTACCTAGGATAAGACTATTTTTCTTCCTGTCCCCATATATACTGGTCCTCCCTAAAATCATTCTTACTTTTTGTTAGCAAAGTTATGAAGTTCCTTTAAGCCAAATTAAACACTTACACATATGTACAATCATGAAAAGGTACATAATGCTAATCTTTTAAACCAGGTGGAATCATACAGTAGCATCTCTCTTGTGAGTTCTTCTGTCTCTCATTAAAGTAGTCCTAGAATTAAGGATTTTCTTTCTCCCTCATTAAGGAACATAGTCTAAAACCTTTCTCAAATGACAGATCAGAGAAACTGAGTTAGCAGTACACACATACACACTCATACACACAGAGACTCTGAATTCTCCTAGTCCCTAAGCTCCACTAGGAGTATCCACAATTTAAAGAGTTTCATCTCCTAACAGTACATTTTAATTGAAAAACACTCCTTCCATAATAATGGAAGCAACATACTATAGGGTAAACATTGAGACAGCTACCACATCTGGTTTTCAATGTCAGGTTTGTCATTTACTAACTGTATAACTTTGAGACATAGCTTGTAAAGGCCAATACCACTTTCTCCATATGTTAAAAGGTGGTAACATCTACCTGTTACTGCAATCAAATCAGAACTTTTTTTTTTTTTTTTTTTTTTTTTTTTTTTTTTTTTTTTTTTTTTTTTTTTTTTTTTTTTTTTTTTTTGAGATGGTCTCTTGCTCTGTCACCCAGGCTGGAGTGCAGTGGTGCAATCTTGGCTCACTGCAACCTCTGCCTCCCAGGTTCTAGCAATTCTCTGCCTCAGCCCCCTGAGTAGCTGGGATTACAGGAACCTACCACCACACCCAGCTAATATTTTTGTATTTTTAGTAGAGATGGGGTTTCATCATCTTGGCCAGGCTGGTTTTGAACTCCTGACCTTGTGATCCATCCGCCTCAGCCTCCCAAAGTTCTTGGATTACAGGCGTGAGCCACCGCACCCGGCCTAAGTCAGGACTTTATGCAACATTTAATACAGTGCCTGGAACATAGGAAGCTCTCAATAACTGTAGGTAGGTATTAATACTTGTGGTGTTTTCTGGTAATCAGTAGGAGGAATATTGGTTTCTTTAAAAAGTATTCTGAATTGTTCATAAATACGTCTTGAACACATAACACAAATAATCTTAGCCTATCTTCTTTATGCCTTTTCTACGACTGAACAATCACTGACAGTCACATATACAATTATACAATGCTTCCAACATGTGCTTATTTTAAACTGAAATCTTCCTCCTTGTTCTGTATCTGATGTCAAACAGAGCAAGCATATTCCTTCTTTCACAGAGAAGCATTTCAAATATCCAGTGGTAGCCTTCATCTACCCCTAAGTCTTTCCTCCAGGCTAAAGAGTCTCAGCTCTTTCAATGTACGCATATTTCAGGGTTTCTAGACATTTTACCACTGGTCATCCTTTTATGGAAGAATCACTGAATCTAAGCAGAGTTTAATTTCTAACTTGTTAGTGAAATACTAACTTAGTATTTTAAAAAGACAACAAACAAAAACCTCACGCAGTCATCTAAGAAAAGGAGGATTTAGTGTGGAAAAAAAATCCCACCATGCTAATAATATGCCATCTTTTATTATAGGAATGGTTTTGACAAACGATTTTTTAAAGCTAAGAAGCAAGAGCATTTGAAGCCCAGTGGGCTTATGTCTGCTGCCCCATCAGGAGGCTTCCAGGAATAAGATTTCTGGTATCCTCTTAACGTTTTTAAAAGACTTTTCTGTCTTCTCACTCTATACCACATGGTATTTCATTTCTTTTTTTTTTTAAGCATGACAAGGTCTTGCTCCATTGCCTAGGCTGAAGTGCAGTGGCATTATCATAGCTCACTGCAGCCCTGAACTCCAGGGCTCAAATGATTCTCCCACTTCAGCCTCCTGAGTAGTTGGGACAACATTCAGGGACCACCATGCTTGGCTAATCTTTTTGTTTTGATTTTTGTAGAAACAGGGTCTTGCCATCTTGCCCAGGCTGGTCTCAAATTCCTGGCCTTAAGAGATCCGTCTGCCTCAGCTTCTCAAAGTGTTGGGATTACAGGCATGAACCACTACACCTAGCTTGTTTCTTTTTTGATATGGCATAATCACTCAATTTTTGCAAGTTAATTTTCTAAGCAAGACAACTTCCTAAAAGCAAATTTAAGCTCAACTCTGAATTGAGGTTGTTCATCTTACCTACTCTGGAAATGATTAAATGTAGCCTAACCTTCCTACTGTGGCAGCATTTAATATCCTTGGCTGTACTGTAAATAAGGAGTACATTAATCTTAAATGACTACTGCTTCATGTACGTAGTGTTATATACTTGAATTAATCAGTTGGTATGTGCCACAATTGCCTTTTTCCTTCATCCACAAATGAAGGACAAACATGTTAGTTTGTACATGTGATACAAATCTTGCATCAGTTTTTCTAAGACTTTCTGATTATTGTACACATTTTAGAAAAAAGTAAATGGTTTCTCTCATTCCAAGTACTTGTCATTACTATGCAAAATGATGGAAAAAAAAGACCGTCAGTTTTTGGATAAATAGACTGATTTAATAGAATGTAAGAGTTACTTTCCATGTCCACGTTAACAGGCAAACAACCGTCTATTCATGATGTGTTGAGTGGTTTGATGCTCCCACTACTTCATTCTTCTTTAAGACTTATTTTCATCTAGTGATCGAACTAGAAATGGTGATCAAATAAAGCAGATCAATTTTAGATGTGATACATGGGAGAACAATCCAGCTCTGGAGACACCAATCCAGCCTCTATTTTACCACACTGCAATCAAGCTAACCCTTATTTTGCCTTCATCATTCGATGCTTTTAAATAGTTTGCACAACTACAACATGTGCTACGTGGATCATGTATATTTAAATGCCGTTATCACAAGGTAAAACTATTATTTCATTTCTACTGTCTTTTTGTTTTTAATCATTTTTGATATTTAGTGTGTAATCTCTTTTAACATTTTTTTCTTTTCATTCAGGGAGAACTTTGCATGTTTGCCATCTATATCACTAAGCTGATTCTCTACAGTGTTTGTGTTTCTGTCTGTCATTCTATTCATGGAAATGTAAGCCTGTTGTTTATTTGTATGGTGGTCTGGATTATTGAGGCTTGGTCTATTTTCACTTCAGTCTGCCTCTCAGTCTCCTTTCTCATTTTGATAGAAAGTATTATAAAATAAGTTTTAAACATTTTAAACTTTTGAGACTGAGTGCAAAGATTTAAATTCTAGCTACGTCACTTACATTATTTTTCCTCTTGACCAAATTATTACATTTCTGAAAGCTTTGGCTTTCTTATCTTTACAATGGATATGCTACTAGCATTTATTCAAGGGTTGTTATAAACATTCAATGAGATCATGCACCTATTATACTTACCATAGTGTCTAACACATAATAGTAATACAAAAAAGATTGCCATGAATACAAATAAGCTTCCAGCCTCATCTCATAGAGCAAATGTCTTTTTTAACCTCACTGTAAAAATACAATGGACATTTTCTAAAATGCTCTGCTATTTCCTATAATGAATACTTTTGAGAGCTTTGCGATTTTTTTAATGTCTTTAAGATACTATTTCTGTCCTTTTTATCATGTTTAAAAGTGTATCATGATGAATACACTTTTTCAAACTGTGAGATATACTATAATTATTTACTTCCAGCTATAGAAAAAAATGCATACCTATTCACTTCTCCTTATAGGATTGTTAAAGGATCTCTTCTTGTACAAGTGTACAAGATCATATCTTTAGGATATCAGGAGGACTATTAAGAATTCACTCTTAGCCTGCCTCTGTTAGATTAATCTAGAAATAATTTCCATGATTTCCCAAGTGCCTTAAGTTTACCTTCAGACAATCTGAGTATTCCTTTTAAAAAATATATGAATGCAAATGCTTTCCACTACAGCAAGGTTACAGGAAATTATTTCCAGATTTCCAATAAGCTATATCAGTAAAATCAAATGAGTTTGTCAAAAATGTGTTCATCAAATAAAATTTTCCTTTGATTTTATACAGGTTGATCATTCCTAATCTGAAAATTTGAAACCCCAAAGGTTCCAAAATCGGAAACTTTTTGAGCAACAACATTATGCCACAAGTGGAAAATGTGACATCTGCCCTCAATGGACAAGTTACAATGAACGTCCGCAACACGGTTTATTCAGTATCCCCTAAGGAAAAACGATCTAGCCGCATTCAGCTGGTGATGCTACTGTGCCACTTAGTTACTCTGAACGCATTCTCTTTTCACTGTATTAATTGCATGCCACATTTTTCACTGTTAGGTTCTTATGTGTAGACAGAAGAAAATAATTGCTTACATACTATCCTGATAAATACTTATTTAAGTATTTATCCTGATTAATATCCTGATTGTAATAGCCCGTTTTCACAATGCTAATAAAGATATGCTCCAAAATGGGTAATTTATAAGGGAAAGAGGTTTAATAGACTCACAGTTCAGCATGGCTTGGGAGGTCTCAGGAAACTTATAATCGTGGCAGAAGGAGAAGCAAACACTTCCTTTTTCACAGGACGGCGTGAGAGAGAAGTGTCAAGCAAAGCAGCGGGGAAAGACCCTTATAAAATCATCAGATCTTGTGAGAACTCACTATTACGAGAACAGCATGAGGGTAACCACCCCCATGATTCACTTACCTCCCACTGGGTCCCTTCCATGATTATGGGAACTAAAACTCTAGATGAAATTTGGATGAGGACACAGCCAAACCATATCACCGACAGTATATAACTTTACCTTTAGGTACAATATACCCTTACCTCTGTATACTATTTAGAGTCAGGGATGATGGTGATAACCACAGATTGTCCAGGTGGGTGGGTGGCTGAGAGGGACACCTACCTGCTTTCTGATGGCTCACCGTACACAAACATTGTTGTTATTGCTGTTTTGAGTCAGGTACTCACTCTGTCACCCAGGCTGGAATGTACTGGCATGAAAATCTTGGCTCACTGCAACCTCTGCCTTCTGAGCTCAAGCAATCCTCCCACCTCAGCTTCCTGAGTAGGTGGGACTACATGGCACCATGCTCAGCTAATTTAAATTTTGTGTAGAGATAAGGTCTCACTATATTACCCAAGCAGGTCTTGAACTCCTGGGCTCAAGCCATCCTCCTGCCTTGGCCTCCCAAAGTGCTGGGATTACTAGTGTGAACACCACATCTGGCTACAAACTTTGTTTCATGCACAAAGCTATTTAAAATATTGTATAGAATTACCTTCAGGCTATGTATATCAGGTATATATAAGACAAATAAATTCCATGTTTATATGTGGGTCCCATCCTTAAGACATCTCATTATGTATATGCACATACACCAAAATTAAAAAAAAAAAATCCAAGATCTGAAATACTTATAGTCTTAATCATTTAGCATAAGGGATACTCAACCTACATATTGGGTTAATCCCTGTATTTCAAGTCTTATTTTGTGTTTTCCCACTTTTTTGGCAATTGTGTAACAAGGTTCCTCATATAACATTAAGTCAGTATCTTATGGCTTGTTTTTATAACAATATATAACACTTTGACATGTATTTGTGAAATTTCTTCTTTTTAGTTTGAAAGTCAAAAGCCTCCATAGTGAGCCCATAAAAAATAAGAGTACCATGAAACTTTCAAAACTTTAATATCCACGTAACTTTTATATCAAAATAAAATTCGGAAAATTGGGACACATGGAAACAAAATAATCTAAGTCTCCTGTTTGAGAAGAGAAACTATAAAATAAAAACCATGAATTTCTCTCTAGACAAGAAATTAATTTTAGTTAAATAGAAATTATTAAGCAAATCACTTGGACCTAAAATTGTTTTATTTATCTAATGTGCTATAAATTATTTTCTCATACTGAGAAAAAACCAAGCAATCAGGAATTTGTATGACCCAATGAGCTAAGCAAAGAACAGATTTACTTTGCCCTGTAATGAGGTTGACAGAACAGTTTCAAGTCAGATTACATTAGACTATGCTGTTTCTATCACATTTGCCACTTAATGGCAAGAGATAAAGATTCTCCTGTGGATGTACTGTTTTACTCTTCAATCTGTGTTTACCCGTTGGAATTGTTATGAAACATGACTTGGATGTTTGTGAAAAGCATGGTCAGTATAGGAGCTAGTTCACATACTATGCTTATTAATCAATTCAGGTAAGACTCAAATTAAAATGAATTTGGAAGCTTCTTGCTTATCCTCTTCCTTCCTAAAACAAATTCCTTCATTCTTCAGCTCCATAAAGACCTTCCTTAGGAAAATTTCTGGTGTTTGAGGAAGAGGATCAACCTGCTAACTCCCATCTTTGAAGGTTTTAGTAAAAGTCCATCTGACATTGTTTGAACCTGAAACATAATTTAAAACTTTGTTTCTTGTAGTCAATTCTTCTCAACCACTATAAACAAATCAGTATATCTACTGATATATATTGGCAATTTTCTGTTTGATCAAAGATCGAAGATTTCTGACTATTAGTATATGTATTGCTTGTGATGGAATAAACAAAAAAACATGATTATGAAGTGAGTTGAATTTACCCTAAAGTCACATCACCAAATTGAGGTTTATCATGTCTCATCTTGACACTTCAATAGTTCTTTGAAACCTTTGTATAGATTCAACTTCTCTTAAATCGACTTCGTCAGGTGGGTATAACTTTTACTTAAACAAATGGAAAAAATACTTAAAAGTAATATAAGATATATTAAATTTAAATAAATTTAGTATAGTAAATGTTATATTTACATATAATTTAAATATATTATACTATATAATAAATCAAATTTTAATATAAATATCTATATTAAAAAATAATCCTCCATAAAGTATACAATATATTTTGTTTCTATAGCATTGAAATGTGGAGATTGATAAAAATCTGTTTTCATCAATGAGTTTGGGTCCTTTGTAGGGACATGGATAAACCTGGAAACCATCATTCTCAGCAAACTGACAGAAGAGCAGAAGATCAAATACCGCATGTTCTCACTCATAGGTGGGTTTTGAAAATTGAGAACACATGGACACAGGGAGGGGAGCACTACACACTGGGGTCAGTTGGGGGAAAATAGGGGAGGGACGGTGCGGGGTGGGGAGCTGGGGAGAGATAGCAAGGGGAGAAATGCCAGATGTAGGTGATGGGGAGGAAGGCAGCAAATCACACTGGCATGTGTGTACCTATGCAACAATTTTGCATGTTCTTCACATGTACCCCCAAACCTAAAATGCAATAAAATAAATAAATGGAAAAAAAATCTGTTTTCATTTCTTTAGTTTTTCCATTGTAAAAATTTTATAGTAAGAAAGACTGAACATTTATTATAAATTAGAATATAAAACCAGAGTTTAAATCTATTTTGACCTAATGATATCCATATCTGCAGCATTCATTCGTATGTTTACTATATAAACATTTGGTTGGTTGTATCAGACTGTGATTTTGATTGTACACAAGATTCTAGGAGGTGAATTATTACACTGGGTACATGAGGCATGGGATTGTCCTTTTTGGGAAACTTCAAGAGATTTTGTTAATAAAATACTGTTTTGTTAAAAATGTGGAATGGAAATGCAGATATTTTTAATAAAGTCTAAGGTAGAGTACATGTGGGACCACAGTTTTAAAATATATTTTGATAATGATTCTCTTTCCTTTGCTCTTCAGAAGCCAAGAGATACATAATCCGTGTTTGTAATCTTACATAGGGTGTAGGAAATTGTTTATGTTCACAGAAAAGGTGGTATTTTGCTAAGAATTTCTCTAATCCAGGGAAACTAATAGGAATCAAAACAGGCTCACCCTGCCTTCTTCCCTTTCTTTTTTCCTTCTTTTCTTCCTTTTTTCCTTCCTTCCTTCATGAACTTCACCTTTTAGGAAATGGCCTTGGCCTCATATGGGTTAATAAAATGTCAATTTAAAAACAGCTATACTTTATTCTCCCAAACACTTCCAGTTAAAAGGCTTTCTTATCATCATGTTTACACTTTTCCTTAAACCACATTAAATTTTATCATTTCCAATCCCCCCTAGGAACTAGCATTTTGGGATTTCTCTAAGGATTCAATGAGCAACAAATGTCTTTAGGAGAACATGATGCATCACATCTATTTTAGATGTGCCAGGATTCTCCTGCTGATGAATGTTCATAATTATAGACAAAGTTAATAGAAGAAGGGAATTCCCCTTGAGAAAGGAATAAATGGTGGAGAGTGATCTGAACACAAATGGTAAGGTTCAGTGCAATTATGTCTAGAGTTCTCTACTGTATATCAGAAGTACAACTGCCATCTGGTATTTCAAAAACACTCACAGCACCTATGGTTGGTCTAAAGGGAAATACATTATTCATTTGCCAAAGTTTGATTACTACTTGAAATCATTTTCCACGAATCACTTACGTGAATTGCAGAAAAAGGTACGCAGGAGAACAAGATATGTATGCTAGATTAACTTTTCATTAAAAATAATTTATGCTTCTCTTGTGACTTAAATAATAACTTTTAAGAGCTATAATATATAAAACTTTACAAGCAAGAGTAAGGATTCCTAATACTTCTTGATTTACTTAACTAAACGTTCTTTTTATCTTGTTTATAGTCACTAAATAGAATAATGTCTCACATTACTTAACTCTGAAATGAGGATAATACTATCACCATTTTCACTGGTTATAAACATTCAGTGATTTAATACTGTGAAATAATCAGAACAATGATAGAGATTAGCCCCTCAATAAATAAAAATAAAAATATTGTCTGCTATGGTCATTAAGGCTATTCATAAATATTCCATTTCTTTCTTCTTTCCAGACAAGATAGGATTGCTCTTCCCCACCCCTTTGATATGGGGTGATTAGATTTGGAGGCGGAAAGGAAGCAACTATTATAAATTCCAGAAGCATTTATTGGATTACAAGGTATATCATAAAACTTCTCAAGAAAGAGCTGAAGAAATGATCAATTCAATTTTGTACACAAAGTGTTTGTGAGCAATTGGGTGGAACTGTCTGCTATGCAGTTGGTTAAAATCTTGCAGTTGGTTAAATCTGCTAGAGGCAGATTTGGAGTCACCAGTTTATAAGTGACTGTTGGAGTCATGGGTTAAAAGAATCATCCAAGAAGAGTTTATAGATAAATCTTGATGAGTAATATATGAGGAACAATGTTGGAGGATTCTCAAAACTTGGGAGGTAACTAAGCAAGGGTGAGAAAGAAGACTGAAAAGGCATGGCCAAAGTTAGGAAAAAATCCAGAAGAAAGTAACATCACAGAAGTCAGTACAGAAAAAAAAAGTTTTTTAAAAATCCCAGAGCCAAAGAAAATATTTAGTTACTGCCTAGGAAAATAGTAGCTTTCAATGAATATGTATAGTGTTCAATTTATTCTTGCAAAAGTTTATATTTCTTAAATTCATCTGTAAGAAGACAGTGTCTATTTTGAAAATGTTACCATTTAAAGTGCATAACCCCCTGGCTGGATTACAATTCCAACTTGTGTCTAGTTGTAGAAGCAGACTGTAACGCAAATAAGAGGGTTAAAGAAAGAAATTAATATTAATGGAGTGGGTTTTGCTGCAAACGTTTTGAGATTGAATGTGTGAAGTTTCAGAATTTCTCATCTGGTATCTAAAGAGGCTAAATCATTTTGCGTTGAATGGGTACAGATACAGTTTTTCTTCTTCATAACTCTGACTGTGAAGATAATATGACTGTTTTAGATACAACAGTGGTTGTCCATGAACCAATACTCCAAAAATCACTTCCTTGCAGATATTAATCACAAGCCAAGTGTTTCAAATATGAGGAGTATGGTGAAACAAATGCATAAATTTTGCACTTCTGATGCCATTTTTAAAGTAATTGATCACTTGCATTTTGTTATCTGAAATTTATATACCAAGCCATGGGTTTGTTGGTTTATTTGGTCTTTTTCTCACATAAAATGGAATACATGGTATTCAAAATACACATATAATCTATATATTTCTTCAATGAACAGCTTAGAACAAGAGAAACAAAATTAGTTAATGAATTAATACCATATGTAAAAATAAACTCAAGATAGATTAAAGACTAATGTAAAATCTGAAACTACAAAAACCCTGGAATATAACCTAGGAAATACCATCATGGACATAGGCCCTGGCAAAGACTTTACAACAAAGATGCCAAAAGCAATTACAACAGAAACAAAAATTGACAAATGAGACCTAATTAAACCAAAGAGCTTCTGCATATCAAATCGATCAACAGAATAAACACAGAACCTACAGAATGGGAGAAAATATTTGCAAACTATATATAAGACAAAGGTCTAATATTCACAATCTATAAAGAACTTAAACAAATTAACCAAAAACCAAGCAACCTCATTAAAAAGTGAGTAAAGAACAGGAACATATGCTTTTCAAAAGGAGATACACACGTGGCCAAAAAGCATATGAAAAAATGGTCAACATCACTATCATTAGAGAAATGCAAATCAAAACCACAGTAAAATATCACCTCACACCAGTCAGAATGACCACGATTAAACAGAAAAATAACAGATGCTGGTGAGGTTGTAGAGAAAGGGGAACACTTACACACTGCTGGTACAAAGGTAAAGTAGTTCAAGCATTGTAGAAAGCAGTTTGATGACTTCTCAAAGAACTTAAAACGGAAGTGCCTTTCGACCAGCAATCCCATTATTGGGCAAATACCCAAAGGAATAAAGACACATGTGTGCATATGCTCATCACGGCACTATTCACAGCAGCAAGGAAATTGAAAATTGAGTCCACCTAAATGCACATTAACAGTAGGCTGGATAAGGGAAGTTTGGTATATATATACCGTGGAATACTATGCAGCCATAAGAAAAAACAACACCATGTCTTGTCTGCAACATGGAAGGAGCAGGAGGCCATTATTCTTTCTCTTTCTCTTTTTCTTTTGAGATGGAGTTTTGCTCTGTCACCCAGGCTGGAGTGCAGTGGCACAATCTCGGCTCAATGCCACCACTGAGGAGGTCATTATTCTAAAATGAACTAGTGCAGGAACAGAAAACCAAACACTGCAGGTTCCCACTTTTAAGTAGGAGCTAAACATTGAGTCCATATGGACAGAAAGAAGGGACCAACAGATACCAGGGCCTACTTAAGGGTGGAGGGTGAGATGAGGGTACATTTATACCACAGAAATTGGCGGACACTATAAATTAGAGTTTTCTTTCCTTTTGTGGGGAAGAACTGGTTTACCAGTTGATATGGTTTGGCTCTGTGCCCCCATCCAAATCTCGTCTTGAATTATAATCCCCACATGTCAATGAAGGGACCTGGTGGGAGGTGATTGGATCATGAGGGTGGTTCCCCCCATGCTGTTCTCATGATAGTGCGTTCTCACGAGATCTGATGGTTTCATAAGGGACTCTTCCTCCTCCACTCTCTTCTGTCTCTCCTGCTGCCACATGAAGAAGGTCCTTGGTTGCTCTTTGCCGTGTGCCATGATTTCAAGTTTCCCGGGGCCTCCCCAGCCACGTGGCACTGTGAGTCAATTAAACCTCTTTCCTTTAGAAATTACCCAATCTCAGTTATTTCTTTATAGCAGTGTGAAATGGACTAATACACCAGTGCGAAATGGACTAATACATCATGATTCTAATACCTGGGTAAATCTAAAGCCAGAAAACTACTGATTTTCTCCTTATTAATTGTATGTAAGGACTGTTCGCATGATGTTGACAAACTTCCCTCCAGTGGACTGAGAAGAAGCTGACTCCAGCGGACTGGGAAGAAGCTGATTCTCATTTTGTTTGCAAACCTGGTGTTTGGGTACATAGTTTTGGGTCATGTAGGCCAATATTTTCTGAGAGAATTGTGAAAAATTAGATTCAGATAATTTTATATTTTCCCTATGTTGACTAATATTTCCAGCAAAGAGCAACGAAACCAACTTTTCTAAAGCAAATGTTTTCTAAGGATGGCTGAAGCAGTTTGTTTCTAGTTTTTAACAAATGATAGTTTCATACTTTCATTGTCTTTGACAAATAACATTGCCAATCCTAGCAAGAGTGTCCATCAATTTTCTCAAATGGGCAACAAGAACAACTAGCTGAGTTCTAGTGGAGACTTATCATTGAGTAGCTATGTGCTGTTGAAAACTTAAAGTTGCTAGTTTTAGTTTTTATATTAAATGGACTAAACTGTATCTCAAGCATCATGCCCATTTACAAAAAATTAATATTCTGGTTAGCAGTCATTTTGTAATTGATGTGGTTTGGCTGTGTCCTCACCCAAATCTCAACTTGAATTGTGTCTCCTAGAATTCCCTTGTGTTGTGGGAGGGACCCAGGGGGAGGTAATTGAATCATGGGGGCCAGTCTTTCCCGTACTGTTCTCATGACAGTAAATCTCACGAGATGTGATGCATTTATCAGGGGTTTCCTCTTTTGCTTCTTCCTCTTTTCTCTTGCCACCACCATGTAAGAAGTGCCTTTCGGCCGGGCGCGGTGGCTCACGCCTGTAATCCTAGCACTTTGGGAGGCCGAGGCGGGTGGATCACGAGGTCAA
>NW_016107341.1:8246230-8357254 GCF_001604975.1 Cebus imitator | reverse complement strand
CCTATCACCATGATTCTGAGGCCTCCCCGGCCATGTGGAACTGTAAGTCCAATTAAACCTCTTTTTGTTCCCAGTTTTGGGTATGACCTTATCAGCAGTATGAAAATGGACTAATACAGTGAACTATATGAGAAACTTAGTACTTTCAAGTCATATTAAGAAATTTAAATTTTTATAGATACACACAAAACATAAATATATTTGTATCTATACTGAATAAATAAATCCTGTCCTTACATAATTTATATGAACTTTGGGAAGCAAGATTAATGAACTCAAAACAATTAGCCAACAGTATAAGCCAATCACATTTAAATTATCGACTCCTATATTCAAACTGGAGATCCGTCTAAGAGGGAAGTGTGGAGAATGGAGGATAGCTTGGCAGAGGTGGTGAAACTCCAGCACGCCCTGAAACAATGCATTGGGGTGTTTTTTGTTTTTCTCCCTTGAAGGTCTAGGGTAGGGCATTATAAATGGGAAAATAGCAATAAGGGGAAAAAGAACACTGTGAATACAACAGACTCAGGTTAACAGGACGGTGAGTCAACGGACCTTGGAGTGGAGGCACCCTGGAGAGCAATGGGAATGACTTGGCTCTCCAGAAGTACATTTCAGCCTTTTTTATACTGAATTCTCACTTCTAGCTCTGGAATCTATATTGTGAAACTACCAAAGAAACTGACAACTACTAAAACTCCCACCTGTAACTGAATGCAGCTGGGTTTACCTCAAGAGTCACACCCTGCCAAGATAATTCAGGGAATAGGAACCTAAATGCTTTGAGGACTGTCGGTGAATAAGATATCAATTTCAAACAATAAATAAATTAGCAAAGAATAAAAGAACCACCCATTGGACTAAGGGAAGGGAACAAAATGAAGAAAGAATGATGGCAGATAGGGTTTTTAAATTATATACCAAATCACTGAGGTTTTCTAAAATTTAACATTTAATTGGTAATGTGTTATTAATAAAACTTCCTTCAAACATGCTTGAAAGGTGAATCTGTGACTACGCTTATTGGATATGCCTAAATATGATTGTTAATGTAATTATAACTTCTCATTTTAAAACATGCTAAGTTACGCTAGGCACTACTTGAGACTTCACACTTAACACTCATTCTAAAAGTAACAACAATACTATAGGCACTGATTCCCAAATAAACATTGTTATTTCTTTACTTAAAAATTCTTATGATTCAAATACAAATAGTTTAACAGATTGTATTTTATGTGTATATCTTTTTATGACAAAAGCAACTACATTTAAATGTGCAAAAACTCTACTCTGGCTGATTTGCATTCTTATATCCCATTATAGAGTCTCCTATTTGAATTTCCATCTGTTCTCTAATATCTTTTTTTGTTTATTATTGCTTTAATGAGATAATCTTGTTTTACATACCTAGATTTCATTACTATTTCACAAAAACAATCTCTACCCTGATTTTACTCTCATAAATACCTTAGCCTTAACCTTGGGGCTCAGTGCAGTCTGGTATGAGATACTCCTAAAACAGTAAAATGGAAAGAAAAAGCATTCAAAGTAAAATGTAAGTAAAGGTTAGTCCTTTCTTTCTTAAAATCATAACAGAAAGACTGTTTCCCTCTATAAGATTAATCTATATCTACCCATGTAATGCCTCATTGAAGATATATCACAACAAAATAATATATTGGTATATCTTGTATTAAAGCAGATTTTGGAAGAATTAAATAGATTCCATGAAGATTTTCCACTGATGGGGAATGGGAAGGCTTAAAGTTGACAGTTCAGTTCTTATTTAACAGTCATAAATGTTATCTTCAATCTGTGCTATCAACTAAAATTTTCTTCACTCAAATGCATTCATATTCATGCGGCTTTCTTTGAAAAGACTGAAAACTATTTCTAAAACTCAAGACAGAAAGAGCTCACTGAAAAGAAATTATGACCTATATACATTTTAAGATTTATTCACTGATAAGCCCACTTCAGTATAGGTTTAGGTTGCCAAAGAAATTCTCTCTAATTTTGAAGCTATCATCTTTCAAGAAGCATTCAGAGCCTTTTCTGATTTCTCAGCATGATGGAATAAACTGGCAAAGCACAGTAAATGATTAGGTATATACTTACTTATTTATTTGTATTAGTGAACACACAGTGCTTATTGTGTCCCAGGCATTCTTCTAAGTATTTTACACATATTAATTCATTTCATTCTAGATGTCATATAGCCTAGTTGGGACTTAATGGGAGAATGTTTAGAAAAAGAAATATAATAAAGTGTCTGTAAACACAAGCCCTCTATATTTTGTTAAGTGTATCTTTAATAACACTAACAATAACTGCTACTTATTGAATGCCTCCTAAGTGGTAAGCTCACCCTTACATCAGCTCTTTAAGATAGGTATCAAGAACTCCATTTCATGAATGAGTAACCCCTAAGTCTCATACATAGTAATTACCAGAGCCAAATGTCAAGAACTCCAAACGCTTTGATTCTAATACTCCATTCTTTTAATGCACTTTGTAAGACATTTTTCTCTTTTTAGTTCCAATATTTTACTTTTCTTAATATCGGTCAAACTCCTTCCTTTAACACATACCCCTCCAATCTGTCTCTTTCTCTCCATCTCTGCTATTAGCACACTGGCTATGGCCTCATCACACCTTACTTGTATTTCTGCAAAAGACTCTTGACTCTGCCTCTTTCAGTCCTCTCTCCCCACTTCCAAGAAGTTGATCTGTAGAAAACATAAATCTGATTATATTACCACCTGCTTAAAATGCGCCACTGCTTTCAGAATAAAATCTGACATCTTAACCATGACATACGAAGCCTCTAATAAAATAGAGCCCATGGCCAGCGCAGCTTCACATCCTCAACAATACCCCAGGCCTCCCTGTCCCCACCTGCCACACACACACACACACACACACCCCTACCTCATGCTTCCACTAGATAAACTGTTATTTTTCTGCCTCTGTGCCTCTGCAAATTATGACTTCTCTATGGAAACGCCCTTTATCTCTATCTTTTCTCAGCTCCTACATATCCCACAATACTTACCCAATTTCACCTTTTGTGTGAAGCTTTCTCAGACATCTCTGGCCTAAGTCAGTTGCCTGGCCTGTGTTCAAACCTTAGCGCATCCATCATACTTTTCCCATGTCTGTGGCCATCACGTCGGTTCACATTTATTTTCTGACTATACTGAGCACCATATAAGCTAGAACATACAGTACAAATTACATTTACTATCCCAGTCCTCAATGGGTTTCTCAGGTGTTTAGCTGAAATAGGCCCTGAAGATGGTTTGTTATCCAACAGAATATATATGTGTTTCTGCCTTAGCTAATTCCTTATTCCTCATCTTCAGCTGCTGTCCTCAGCTCTTTCTTAGTATCTTCTGTGCTTAGCTCCTGGCATTTACACAACATCTTTTGGTATTGACTTTTCTTTGGTCTGTTTGTAGGATCACAGATTAAACACCCTGTTCCCTCATAACTTTCCTGTATTGACCCTGTACAACATGTTTCTCTTGTGTCAATCCTACATCCAGACAGGTCAACAAAGTATTTTCATGAATCTTCTTTTAGATCACAAACCTAGAAGTCATCAAGCCTTCAAACAGAACTTTCTAAGTTACTAACATATCCAGGAGGGTAAATTCAGGGAAGGGATCTTTCATGAGAGTTGCCTCGTGCTAAATAACCACTGCTAACAGAATGGTTATTTCTGTTTATAAGTACATATTACCACATACCAAGTACATATCACATAACTCTTACAGCACAAGATTACACATATTTTACTAAACAGGAAACGAAAACTTAGATAAGTTAGTATCTAGCCCAAATTCACATAGCTAGATAACCATCAAAATCAGGACTAAGACTAACTTTATAATCTTTGCCAGCCCTACATGATCCTGATTGAGTGCAAGTACCCTAGGGATTCCCGGGTCTTAGCACAGGTGTGCACAGGACCCTATGTTTGGGGAGAGGGTGTGGGAATGGATACCAAATCATGTCATATTACTCCCACCAAAGAATGTGACTCTTGACCCATTCTTAGAGAAATGAACCGCAACAAAACAAGGAGGAAGCAAGCTTAATCTCTGAATGAATCTGTAGTTTTGTCTGTCCATGGCACAATAATACCAACCACATTTCTCAGGGGGCCACTGTAAGAGCGGGTACAACATCCTATTGATGAACCATAGTGATCAAAGGAAGACACGAGTTGAGAGCTTACTTAACAGAGGGAAATGCTCATCAAGTTCAGAATATTGCTACTGATGGAATAATTAAAGGCCACTTGATACAAAAACATAGGCAGCTATTGAAAGTCAAAAGATATAAAAACTTTAGATAGTCATTATGATTTGTCAATTTACAGGTAACCCCTCTGTACCTGTAATTTCACAGTTTCATCCATGTTCTACAAAGTTGATGACGATTACCAAAGGAATTTGAATTTAAGCCAGACAACTGAATCAAAAAGTAATGCTGTTACCATCTACAAAATACTTACACCACAACCTTAAAATGGAATCAATGGATGTTTGACAGTTTGATGGGTAAGCTCTGAGGGTATAATTAATTTGGCAATTGAAGTAAGCAAAATCTTTATAAATTCTATGTAATCTAATGCATGATGATCACCATATCACTTAGAAGGATTTTGCAGTATACAAAGGACTCACATTTAGTGATATGAGGTTCACAGGAAATACGTGTGTCAAACTTGCATGTCATTGAAGGTTATGTAATTAATTAGACTCCACAAAGGAAATATTCATTGTCTATTTTGGGTCTGGACTGTGCTAGCATCAGCATGAGCCCCCTGCTAGGTCTCAGACTAAAGACGTGTCAACGACAAGTAAATAGTTTTAGAAGAGTAGATATAAGAGTAATAATAAAATAACAGAAATATGAGCAAGGAATGGAAGTTGCAGAGAGGAAGGATATTATTACCTGGAAAGGGTGATTTCATAACATTTATGTGTAAAATGGGGAATGGGTGAATTAGATCATCTTTATAGTCTGCTTTTGCTCTATAATTTTGTCCTGTCTATATGTTTGCCAGATTATTTCCATTGTGTTCCTTTTGCACCTTATAGCCATATTTTCTGATTATGATCATTGAAAATGTGTTCAAAAATTTTCATCATGGACTGACTATGGAGTCTTCATTATCAGGTCCCCAGCCTCTCTTCTTACCTGCTTCCTAAGAGCTTTGTAGGATACTATTGCTCTTGCATGTCTCCTCCAGAGACTGAGTAGAGAGAGGATGTGGAATTATAATCAGTCAGCTTCGCTTATTAAAGTTCTTGTGAAAATTTTATAGAAGAGTGTGAATATTTAAGGAAATACTTCTTCATATGAAAAACAGCTCTTAATTACCTGCAGTAATGGAGAGCAGTGGTGTGTATCATCAAAAGGGTGGATAATCCAAGCACTATTTCTATTTGACTTTGAAATGTATTTTTGAACTGATATTTGAATAGAAGTATGGGACCAAGAACTTGAAGAGTCCTAAGCTTTCTATCTTTCTTATACTCATTGGTCTTTAGAGAGAATAGGCAATTGCACGTTTGAGTTTTAAGACCTTCCTCCTGTGGACTGCAGGTCAAGTCTAGGTTAAAAGGAACAAAACTAGTGGCAATGTCAACCAAAACAGCTAAGTAGGATATTTCTAAGAAGAAATGAAAACAAAATGTATCTTAGATGATATAGAGTTTGGCTGCATATTGCTTGATTATATACGCTTGTCTATGAACCTGGTTCCCAGTTACAGTAGATCTTTTAAGTTGGATGTGATGCACATCATTTCAAGTTGATGGAAAGATGACTAGATAAAGTTTGTTCTGTCTGATTCCCCCACTGAATGCCTGGCTGGCACTCTGAGGAAGCCATAGCAGGGCGTCTTCAGAAGCTATTTCCAAACAAATTTAGACTTGTCTTACACATGATGAGAGCTGTTTATAAAGATTGTGTAACAAATAGCTTAAAATAGACACCTCTGTCAATTGCATTTATAATGAAAAGATCTAACACAAGAAGGCGTTGATTCCCCATGTAAGCTAAGGCTGCAAGATCTTTGCAATTTTTCATCAACTAAACTAACTGGGGAAGAAGAGCATGACAAAACTCACTGCACTTTATTGAAACCTGAATTGAGAACTTAAAGTAGAGTTTCATCAAAATATACAAAAGATTAAAGGACAGTAGGTGTATTTTAGTTGGTAAAGCCAGAATCCAGCAATCATATTGAATGACAAGGTCTACACTCAGAAATGATGGGTAATGACATGGTTACGTGAGGATCTTTAATAGGTTCTACTGTTATATGTTTAATTGATGGGCAAAAGGCAAAAAGATTTAAGGAATTGAGAGAAAACCAGAAGAAAACATCAAAAATCAAAGGGAGTTTAAATCTTCCATCCCCTCTAAGACAAATGGAAAGCAAAAAATAAGTAAATTACAAAGAAAAATCTGAATAATTTTAATATGAGAGTGCTTTAAAACTATCAGCAGTCTGTAGTAATTGCACAGGCAGAGATTTTAGCATTGCACCAATCTAAGATGGGAATTTACAGAGGAAAAGAAAAAGATTAGACCTGTAATCAGAAGAAGTGAAATGAAAACCGAAATTATTTAATACTTTTTCCCCAAGAAATATGCTTTTTGAAATGTGAGACTATGTTTGAAAGCTTGTGATTTTCTTATTTTATAAACGTGAAATGTGTTCAGTGATTACTACGACATGACAATTTGGAAACTTGAATTTAATCTCCTACTTCACTCCTAATTTATAATGTTACCTTGTGGATAATGTTTATTCCTTTGGGGTAAAGTACTGATTAATTAAATAATTCATTCGTTTGAATAAGCATTTCTTGAGTACTTATATACTAGGATGTATGCTTGGCATAGGAGCTATGAAATTAAATAGTGCCTGGTTACAGTATTGGCATGTTTGTGTTAAAGTCAGCGGGGGTGAAGGCAGAAAGGCAAACATGCGGCGTAAGATGGCACTTTGACCAAAACTACATACAAGCGGAGACAGCACTAATAGAGAGTGATCATTTCTACATAAGATGAGATATATCAAGAAATTCCTTGTCAAACCTCTTAGTCTTACAGAACCTCTATACATCAAAGGTATTTGCCTATTATCTTTTTTGTTCAAAGGACAAGGAGTCAAAATCCCCATGAAACCTTGAATGCAGGTACATTAAAAAACAAGAACCTTCAAAACATGTAATAACACTTTTCGTAGCTGTCATACACAAATAAATAGTTAAAAATGTAATCTACTACTGCTTGCTTTCCTTCAATTGTATCACAAAAGGAGGTACTATGCTGATTCAGTATATACTTCAGTATATACTGATTGAGTATTCACAGTGTATGGGAAAGTGCATGGTGAACCACGTACACAGACATTTTACCTCATGTATTCTTAGCTGGTTTTCTAACTTTGTTTTTAGAAACCATCCTTCATCAAAAAGATCCAAATGTTAATAAACAAGTCTAGAATTCACAGTTTTTACTCTCCTTGTGCTTCCTCATTTTGTTACTTTTTTTTTGGCTTAGGTAAGCAAACCATGTTACTGCCACAGTCTCTTTTTTCCACTGAGAATAGTTCCCCACGTTTTAAACAGAGCACAGTTATGTGATATATGTTATGGGGAAAGAAGTAAAAGAAAGAGCGGGCAAAAAAGAACATACTTGTATAAATGTGCATCATGTACATAAACATATATGAAGACTTGGTCTTCTAGACACAGAAAAGAAATATAAATGAACATGAAGTATGGAAACACACATGTAGTCAGATGGATCAGTGTCCTTAGGGGCAAGGTTTCAAAGTTCAGTCTACAAAACCATTCTAATTAAAAGAACACTTTATACCCAATTCTGCTTTACTTTGTAAGCATTTTCTCCCTTCTGTTTGTTTTCTTTACTAAAGTCACAGCAAGGGCTATGCCGAGCCTTCAGTTCATCTAAGCTACTGCGTGCATGCCCAGACAGCAAGAAAATGGTTTCTCTGGCAACAGGAATTATGTGAAATCTCTGTGTTCTCCTCCACCCTCCATCTGATTCCTATTCACTTAAGCTGCTCACATATAGGCAACAATGAGGCATTGGAACTCTAATGAGCAATTCAAATTTATTGAGCTAATTCATGGAGGCGGGTACTGTGAGCATCTTCATTTCCTGTGTACCAGGAGCAAAGTGTGTTTGTTGTATGTTATCTGTGTTATTCAAAAACCATGCACTGTCAGCAAATAGCCAGAACCAGATAAAATCAGACGACTATCTAAAATATGAAACATATGAGGAATTTACTTCCATCGTGGTAGGAGGGAAACACAAAGGCTTTCAGGTGCTAAAAACAGCTTTGAATTTTCCAAAGATGCTGAGCCATGGAAGACACAATGATTTAAAACAGCCTCACACTATGTTTGAAATCCAAGAGGGAATGGCAAGAGCTTTGATTAAATTGCTTTGAATGTCAGGTTTTTATTTCTAAAGAATCATACTGTTCTATCATGAGTAAGGCTCTAGAGTTTTCAGTTTAGGCCTTATAAATATTACCTAACAATAGTTCATGATGAGACCTCTTCTACATGTTTAGTTTTCTCCGTAGCCTTTGTTGAGGAGAGAGTCCTGTGTTTAGCATTGGTTCTAAGGGTGATATTTACAAAGAAGGTTTAATCAAATGGGAATTGATTTGCTTGGAGGAATCAGGACTAAGAAGCAAATTAACTTTATTCTTTAGACATTGGAAGAAGATGGAAGGGAGGGATCTATTTTTCTTCAGTTCCAACAAGGATGAAACAACAGGAGGAAATATACTCGGTAACATAAAGCAGGAAATAGGGTGAATTTGGAATGGACTTCTGAACCCGTTTCAGAATCATTGTCCTGGAAGTTTGTTAAGAAAAATATTTGCTTCTTACTTTTCTAGAATATCTTAGTAAACTCTACCTGCAAGGGGACATATTTTTTTTTCTTTCTTTTTTATTGCATTTTAGGTTTTGGGGTACATTTGAAGAACACGCAAGATAGTTGCATAGGTACACACATGGCAGTGTGATTTGCTGCCTTCCTCCCCTTCACCTATATCTGGCATTTCTCCCCATGCTATCTCTTCCCAACTCCCCACCTGCCGCTGTCCCTCCCCTATTTCCCCCGAACAGACCCCAGTGTGTAGTGCTCCCCAAGGAGGCATATTTTTAAAGCTTCCTTGGTTTTATCATTGTGTATTTTGTATCTAACCTGTTCAAAATTAAGGACATTCTGTCACCAAAAATCAACAGGAAGTGTCACTTTGCAGAAATCTTTAATCTCAATCTACATGATATAGATTTAAGTAACAGCTCAATGAAAGCTCAGTTTAAATATTTAAACTTTAACTTCCAGTTAAAGCTGTAAGGAAGCAATGAGCAGAATGATTAGCCTAATACAGAAATATAGTAGTTGATTAAAAAGCATAGAAGGGTGAAGGTACAAAAGACACAGACAGCTAAATAATGGTAGCATTATAACAATGACTTCATTTCATAATGTTTAGATAATAAGAACATACTGTTTTAGATAAGGTAGTTTAAAAATTCTCAAATAACCGGTACTTTTTCTAGAGTGTAAAAGTAGCCAATAAGTACAGCCAAAATTTGGAAAATAAATACAAAATATAAGTCCTACACAGAAGAGATGCCTACTGAAGCCATAACATTTGGAATGTTCAATACAGTCACAGAGCTTTTAGGAAAAGAACATCTTGGAATCAAAATTTTATTCCAGTTAGAAAATGGAGACTCAACACTCATACCTAAAACCAAATTTCCCTTCACTTGATAGGTCAGATAACCTGAGACTAGGAGCTCTGTGTATCTAGCTAGTGCTTGCTTCTGGAAGCAGACAAACTGTTCCTGTGTTTTTCAGCTTGGTACCCCACTACAAGTAGTGCGTAGGAGAATGCATAAAGAGTTACTGAAGTTTTCAAGGAATTTCTAAGCTCTGATATGGAGTTCTTTTCCCACACAGACACCTTTCAATTGTGAGTTTTGCTTTATTTTCTTAATTTTATTTATTTTACAAACTCTGGTCAGAATGGAAAATTCCACCAGAGTCTGGATCATGAAGAAACATCCGGTGGGACAAGTACCAGCTAACACAAAACCAGGTAAATTCCTTCCTCATCAGCAGCCCAGCACATCACTCCCACCCCATTTCTCAGCAATCCCAGATCTCTCTGGCCTAGACCTACAACTGCCTCAGCTTGTAGGAGGGAAAGGGTGCTCTGGTACTTCTCCTCCAGGGGTCTTTGTCCAATAAACCTGAGCTGCTATCAGCTACCCTCCTTGTATTTGTTCTCCATCTTAACAGTAACACAGAAGTTATATCATGCAACACACACACACACACACACACACACACACACACACACACACACACAGAGTGAAAAGTAAAATGTTGTAATTTTAAAAATTAGAAACAGGAAAGATGTATAATTAAGCAGGATGCCAAATCTGGGAGAAGAAAAATGCCATTATCAATGAACTGTGTACATTGGGTCAATATAGTACTAGTGGGTCAGCTTCAGGACCTTACTTTGGTGAAAATCTGCTAAAAATTTCCACACTCTGAAATCACGTGGATGTGAATCATGTGTGCTTTCAACATACTAGCTGTGAATGGCCATAGGCTAGGGGGTGAAAATATCTGAACCTCGATGTCCCCCCTTCCTGTAAAATACAGATAGTAGTATCTGCTTCAAATGTAAATAATAAGGGCAAATTTTTATTTACTGAAAAGTATATGTCAAGCTCCAATCATACAAATATTATTTAGTTTAATCCCTGCAACAATCCTTTGAATATTTTGTATATTTTCATTGTACAAATCAGGAAACTAAGCCTAACAGAAGTTGAATAACTTCCCTAAGCACAAAGCTGGAGAGTAGTTGTGCCATTAGAGGGGCTCACTAGTACTGACAGTAGTAATATTAGCAAATAGTGTGAAAGTCAGTTTTAACTTGGAAATTTTCAATTATTAACTTTTTTCTCTATAATGGGCAAGCCCAAGACAACTCTGTAATGATGGATCCTTTGTAAACTTTCCCTCTTTTCATTCTGCAATTTTTTCACTATTTCTTTATTTAACAAGTGTGGAATGCCTTGCCCATTTATCATCATAGCTCAATTCTTATTAGAGCACCAACAAATTCATGCTTGTTAAGTAGAAAAGCAATGGCAACAAAGCTTGATGTCTAAGTATGATTCAAGCCAATACCTAAAATGACAAAAACGGATAATATTGTTTCAGATCAACTATGGAGTGGCAGGAATAAATACCATTTTGTATGTGCACTGTAAAGCTAGATCGTCTTTCCAGTGTAATTAGTCACACCAAGTAGGAGCACATACAGCCCATCTCAGCGCTTTGTCCTCTAGACCAGGGGTCTCCAACCCTCGGGCCATGGACTGGTACCATCCTGTTAGGAACTGGGCCGCACAGCAGAGGTGAGTGGCTGGTGAGTGAGGGAAGCTTCATTTGTATTTACAGCCACTCGCCATTGCTTGCATTACCACCTGAACTCCGCTTCCTGTCAGATCAGTGGCAGCATTAGATTCTCATAGCATCAGGAATCCTATGGTGAACTGTGCATGTGAGGGACCTAGGTTGTGTGCTGCTTACTAGAATCCAATGTCTGATGATCTCTCACTGTCTCCCTTCACCCCAGATGGGACCATCTAGTTGCAGGAAAACAAGCTCAGGGCTCCCACCGATTTGTATGGTAATAGTGAGTTGTATAATTCATTATATATTATAGTGTAATAATAATAAAGTACACAATAAGTGTAGTGTGCTTGAATCGTCCCAAAACTATCCATCCCCCACCCCAACCCCTGTCCATAGAAAAATTGTCTTCCATGAAACCAGCTGCTGGCGTCATAAAGGTTGGGGCCCACTGCTCTAGACTATGCCCTAGGGACATACGATTGCCAGTGACACTGTACAGTCTTACCAGGTCTGGAAAACTCAACCTTGACTATGCCGCTGTCCCTTTATACTCTTCACTTACATCACCATTTGGACAAGTGTAGACTAACAATACAATGAGGATTTGTGTGCATGTACTGAAAACAGGCTTAGCATTAGGAATGTTGCATCCTAATATCTGTGGAGAAAGTACAATGAATATCTCTGCCTCCAGCTTTCCAACATTCTGGAGAGCCAGTTTCCCTGCATCTTCTATGTGAACCAATTAATAGGACGTTAAAGAAAAAGGTAAGAATTTGTTCGAACTCAAGGATCTGACGCAGGCTATTTCAATGAATTTTGCTTTCCAATAAAATAAATAATTGAAGTGTTACAAATACTTTATGTCCAAATAAAATAATATCCAACTTTTTGTGTAATATACTAAAGCTTATCAAATAGCTTCCATTAAGTTTGAAGGAAAAAAAAATTAAAAATCCACTGTAACTGAGCTTCAAATAACATAAGCATTGTGTTGGCAAGTTTGGTAAGAGTATGTTCTCCACAAGTTTATAGACGTGAAATTGTCATCAGTATGTCTTCTGAAAAGGGGGTGAGTGATAGAAACCACTATATTTTAGAAAATCATTTAGTTAGAATTATGATCATGTACTTGGGTTCATGAAGGATCTTGCACAAAGAAAACAAGCAAGTTGTAACCCTCTCTGTTTTTTACTTTCATTGACAAATTTTATGCCGTTTTGGAATCCTATTGTGGCTATTAAGAGCTCTTTTGATGCATTAAACTTGTCTCACCAAAGCAGGTGTTTGACATATGACAGGCCCTGCTGCAGTACTATCAATAGTTTCATTACAGGGGAGTTATTCTCCAAATATACCTCTCGTGGATAGAATTTAATTTGAACCACCTTTTCTAGATGGTAGATGTTTCTGATTTTTTTTCTTGAAATAGGGAAAAAGGTTAAATAGAGGTTATAAGCAACTCCAATTTAATGTGTGCATTAATCTATAATTTATCATCTATAATTTTAGTTATTGTAGATATTTAGTTGTATCTACTCAGTTATCTTTCATTAACTATGAACTCATAATCTACAAAAATACATCAAATGGCTCCATTTTCACATTTTCTAGAATTATGTATCATAGTACTGTGGTTAGATAAGATTACCTAAAATGGAGATAAATTCCTTCATAAATTTGTCAAAATATATCTAATTAGCTATATATAAAATTATAAATATATCATGCCTGCCTTAGAGGGATAAATTTAGAGGCAACATTTGGAGAAACACAGTAGTGACATATGAAAAGTATGACTTTATTTTCCTCCTAAGCTATAAATAGTAATAGCTAACACTGAATGCTTCCTATGTGCCAGTCGTACAACACTGAGTGTGTACTAACTCAATCCTTACAACACACCTGTAAGATTCCAACCATTAGGATTCTCATTTTATAGATGAAGAAAATGAGGTACAGAATAATTAATTAACTTGCTCCTAGACAAAGCTAGTAAGTGCCAAAGCTGGGATTTAAATCTGGACAGTAGGGTCTAAAATCAGTCATCTTAGCCACTGGTTGTATAATTTATTTAGACATAAAATTAGCAAAATATTTATTACATATCAGAATAATCTTTTACATTTAATAATAAAGATCATGACAAATGGTCCATTTGTAGTACAGGACATCATCATATACAAAGCAGCTTATTAATGTACTGCTGTCATGGGAAAAGAAGATGTTTCTAAATCATTTGTACCCTGAGGACACTACATGCCATTTTATTCAAAGTCTACAGAGATTAATTTCCAAAGGAGAAGTTGAAAAAAATCATCTTTCCTTCATCAGAAAACCAAATAATCGATTTTTATTACTCAAAGGTAAGAAGGATCAAACAGACAACCCTTGAATCTAATGTATGGTTCCACAAAGGATATAAAAATAGCAAGTGTGATGATTAGATCATTAAATTGTTCCCTCTGGGAAAATCTGTGGTTTAATGCAACACAGTATGTAAGGAAAACTGCAACATTACTGATGGAAATCTGAAATGGAGATACAGAGGGCCTAACCATTTTTCTAGAAGTCTAGAAGAAAGTGTTGGACCTAATGTTTAAAAACCTAGCATCTAACATTACTACTAGTAAGCAATTACACCATTGCTTAAACCAATATTATATAACCAAGAAAAAAAATGAAATCTATATATTCTGTTTACATTTTTACTCATCCACACTGCACCAGTTCTTCCCCATTGCTGGGTCCTCTCTGATAATAGAGTTTTTGCATAATATCTTTTAGGTCACCACAGCAGTGATGCATAAAATCATATGCTCAGAAAAATAATGAAGTCTCTCAGCATATAGGTAGCTATCAGAGAATGAATAAGGTACCATAAGAATTAATCTAAAATAATCCTAATATTTGTAGGTTTCTTTAAAAACTCAGTAATATACCTGTAGTTTCAAGTTACCATGTTAAGTGCTTATTTACCACATATTTGGGTTATCTGATACCTTAGAAAGTACAGAATAAGTATCTCCTTATCACAGAGGTAGGTCCCAAATAGATGCAGGATTTTGAAAGGAACACTTTGAAATCTTGTAATTTGTGCTTATCTTGAAATTAAATTCAGTCTTCATTCATTCCAATTTTTTCCAGCGTATTAAACTGTGAGAAATCTGCAAAGAATTGATTGGGAAGGTTCTCAAAGAACTCACTAAGATGGTAGCTTTTTACTAAGAAACTGATTATATCAAGGCTGAAGGGTAAGATTTGCCAGACAAGCTTTCCTAGCTAGCATCCAATGAGTATTAGAATTTCCAAGTCCAATTTATAAACCCAAATATAAACAGACAAAAATAATAATTTTTATCTTCTTCAAGATAAGAGAAAAATGTAAGGTAGAGTGAATATTCAGACTCAGAAAATTTAATCAAAGAGCTGACAAAAACAATTAGCAAATGTGATTGTTTAGATTTTAATGAACTGTATTATGTAATCTATTATTACTTTTAATAATAGTAAAATACTATAGAGAAACTTATTTGTAAAATATATCTTGGCCTAAGAGTATATGTAATTAATACCCATAAAAGATGTGACTCTTTAATGTTTCCGATGAAGATTTAGCATAATTTTCTTTAACAAATATAGCTCATTCTGCTCTTAAAACATGTAATTCATTATATCATTTGAATGTATTATTTAATCTAGGAAATTATATAATAAATAGCAGCAATATGGGAATAAAACAATTTAGCTTTACATTCGTAACTAAGTATCCACCAGTAAAACTAAAATTTCAACTGTGAGAAGGTAATATATCTAATCATGACACTATAATGAGGAAATAGCACACTTTTAACCCATTATTTGTCATATTTCTGCATGCGAACACGTTTTGAAATAGGTTATATAGGCCTAATACATAACACAGGAATAATTACACAAGCAATTTTTGAGAGTGTATCCATATTCACCTTTCCATAATCAAATGATAAAGAATTCAAAGACACTAGCTTCATTCTTATTAGAGTTATTTGCTCAAAACTACAGCCATAAAAATGTATATGTCAAATCTTATCATCAAAAAGCCCAGAAACTAGCTTCATTTTCAGGCATAATACCACAATGGCAAAACATCAGTCTTAATGTTGATTTATTAGTTAATAACGTAAGCAGTAAGACATGGGCTAACTTTCACACATACCCAAAACAACCTATGCTAAATAATGTAACACGAATGATATTAAGGACAGTTAAATACATTTGTTTCCTAGACAATTTGTCTAAGAGTTTTGAACTCTTTTGTGAGAATCCCTGGAGGAACTTAAATGTGGGTACTTAGGTTTTATAGGATTAACCAGGAATAATCTAAAATCAGAAGTCATAGCCCTGCTTAAGCCATATAGCTTAATTATAGACTGATATAATCATAGAATTATAGCTCGCTTATCTAGATGATGGCATTCATATTAAAGGAAAGGAAAGACTTAAGAATGTGGAAATAATTGCCAAAAAGCACTCAGTAAAGTTGCAAAGAGAAAATTGTTAGTAAAGCCCCAGCCACCTCACTTATTGTCTGTTAAGCATTGCAGTGACCAAGGGAGTATCCATACTTAGAAATGCATGATTCATCTTTTAAATAATATCCCAATATTGTTTCAATCTACTTTACATTTTTCTTTTGTTTTGAAGAAAAATTAAGCTGTTATTTTCTTTGGTCAATATATATGTTCATAAGATACCTTATAAATTCTATTGCTTATTGGGTGCTAGCTAATAAAATGTATTCATTCATTTTCCCCTCAATCTACCAATATTTATTTTGGACTTACTAAAAGTAAGGAGCCTAAGTCCTAACACATTTGTAAGTGTGGGCTGAGGCCTAGAAATTTGCATATTAAATAAGAATCAAAAATGATTCTGACCAAATATTGCACAACATTGATAAGGGACTGCTTCAAGGTGGGAGAAGCAATGACAATATCATGAAGGATGCAGTATTTGAGGCGTTTCTAGAAAAATGGGTAAAATCTGGGCATGTAGAGACAGTACAAAGGGCAATTAAGAAGAGGAAAGAGACTAAGTTAGGCACAAGAGCGAGAAGGTGCAGAGTGAGGAAGCAGCCAGAGGCCTAGATTGACTAACAATAAGCAAATCAGAGAGTCACATAAGAGATGACTGCAGGTCAGAGGGGAATTGATTAGGATCAAGAATGTCAAAACCAGGTAGTACTGACTCTACTAAATACACGACGGAAAGTTTGTGAAATTTCCAAAGCAGGTAAAAGCTTAATTCAAAGTATAGAAAGACAGATGGTGAGAAATGGTTGAAATCATGGGAGGAGGTGAGGTGGCTGGGGAGGCAAAACATAACACGATGAAGGCAGACTATGGAATATCATTGAGGAGTGGCTACATTTGATTGTCTGGAGAAAGAAGAGAAAAGAAGGAAAACTGGGTGATGATGTTACCAAAACACCAGGGATGTGGTCTAGGTCCTGCTGCTTGCTGCACAGAAAGGCAATCACTGAGACAGTGAGTACTGCCAGGGAAGAAGGCTTTAATTGGGTGCAATAGCCGGGGAGATAAGAGAACGCAGTGAATTTAAAGGATAACTAAAGGAAATGTATCTAAGAATGAAAAGGTTGAGTCAGGGGCACAGCATGGTAACATGTGGGAAGAGAGGATATAGACGTTACATTGCCTAGGGACATCTACATCTCTTTACCTCTCTGGGCCACTAGTATAAGTTCAAAACAGAGACTAAATTGCAATGCATATTTTCTGTGCAGGCTAAAGACTAAAAAGGTAATGGAGCTTTACTGCAAGATGGGTTTTAGATGAGAGAGTCAGATGAAAGTGCAAGGGATTGCCAGCACCTATGATGGTACCATAGTCACAGATGACAGGAAAGCAAGGAGTGGAAGATTTCAAGTCGAGTGCACAATCATTTTAAAAATGAGAAGGTGCAGGAAATTGATGAGGGAATTTGCAGAACCCAACTATCTCAAAATTTGCATTTAAGTCTGGGTACCCTTATTTAGTTTGTGGAGTTCTCTATTCTGGTCCTTAGTTCTGTTGCTCCTGTTGGGGAGGAAGGAGAAGAAAGGTTGCCTGCTCCAGTGTGTCCCTTTGAGGTGACAGGAGATTACTTCTGAAATGCTTTCCAAGCATGTAGAACATCTTGTACAGCAATTCCAGCACGGAGATGTGTACCCTGAGATATGCCAACACAGCCAGCTCGTCCAGGGCTAGACCACCTAATTTTTGAGTTTCAACTTCTGAACCAGTGTAAACTGAATAACAGCACTTGCCACATGCACCATTTCACTTCAGAAACATGTCACATGAATCAACGAGGGTGTGGCTTTAGAGGAGCTGAGCAATTGGAGTAAAGCTCTGTAAATGCCAAATAATTTCTCACCTTTAATATTCAACAAGGATTCGTGAAATGTTAAAAGAAAAAAAATAGAGGACTTAAGAATAAAAAAATGGCTAGTGGGACACATTTACTGGAATTAAGGAGGATTACAAAACTATTTTCTCGATTTTATTTTTTACATTAAAACAAACTTGCATTTTTTAGCCCTAGAGAAAAAATGTCTTTCATGAAGAAAAGCTAAGTGAATTTCCTGAAAAATATGACAGCTAGTTAACAATTTATATCTTTTTCAAAGTGTTTGCTGTTATGGTTTTTAGGGCCCAAGTTACTAAGTTAATCTACAAGGGAATCCAAAAGTGATCAAAAATACCTAAAAATGGTTCATGCTTAGGTAAGTGTTTCAGAGCATAAAAAACAAATCTTAAAAATGACCATAGAACTATTTTGATCTTTACTTTTGAACAAATCGAGTTTATATATTGCTTCCTTTCTAGACTTTCTATTGTACTTTTAAAAAATAAATCCCCATCACTGCACTGATAACATGTACTCTTCAACTGTTTATTGGGTACTAACTATGGGTCAGGCAGTATGCTGAATGTCAGAAATAAAAAGTTAAACTAGACATTCCCCAGCCTTGGAAGCTCATGACCCAGCTCTTTTATTAGTTGTAAAATTTACTGGATAGTTGTTTCACTCCAAACTCCCTTTACATAGTATTTTGCTATTGTCTTTATATGTTTATCTCCCAAGCTTTTAATATACTTGCTCCAAAACAAAAAAGTGAAATGGAATGTTTGATATAGCTGCTACCCAAAATGTTAAATTGAAGTTAATACTGTATTATGTTCAATGATTAAGATAATTTAAATGGAAACATACATTTTTAAGATGAAAAATTAATACATTCTCTCTTAGATATTATTCAAAAAATAATTTTAAATGGAGGTTAATAGTATAGTTTCTCACAACTTATCTTTCAGAGAAATAAAAGGAATCACTGATCATTTATAGTACTATTTCACGTTTTCTTTTGCCATTTTTTGTAACTAAAATGTGTGTAAAACATTTGTTTGTAAAATTAAATGTTATCAAAAGGTTTGGAATAGCTTTAAGACTTTGGAGTATTTATCAAGTCAATATATCTAAATGTGCTACCTTGAAATGTATCTTTGTCTCCACCTTGTTTGAGCTGAATAAACTGAAAGAGATTAAATTCATAAATCTTACCTATAGCATCTATAGCTGATGTAATAATTCAAATGAAAATAAGAGGGCCGGGCATGGTGGCTCAAGCCTGTAATCCCAGCACTTTGGGAGGCCGAGGCGGGTGGATCACGAGGTCAAGACATCAAGACCATCCTGGTCAACATGGTGAAACCCCGTCTCTACTAAAAATACAAAAAATTAGCTGGGCATGGTGGTGCGTGCCTGTAATCCCAGCTACTCAGGAGGCTGAGGCAGGAGAATTGCCTGAACCCAGGAGGCGGAGGTTGCGGTGAGTCGAGATCGCGCCATTGCACTCCAGCCTGGGTAACAAGAGCGAAAAAAAAAAAAAAAAAAAAAAAAAAAAAAAAAAAAAAAAAAAAAAAAAAAAAAAAAGAGAGAGAGAAGGGCAAGATAGGGACAAAGTAACTGTTGGCATTAGCATTGTTAAAGTCTCATTTTTAAAGTAATAAATTGTTTCAACATTAAGTAATATAACAGAAAATATTTCTCCCAAGTAATAATCTAGAATGCAGTTAAAATTGATGCAGTATAATATGCTAGTTCAGCTTAAATATGAATTTCAACTAACTTACAGTTGTATAGTATTGCTACAAATCGTTAGACAAATGAAAATGTAAAGATCTACATAATGTGCAGCAACAATAGTTGATGAGAATCACATCTTTTAGGTATCCTTTTAAAATCTGGTTTTCATTTTTTCTTAGATGATTACTAAATTCTCAGGTGTGTGGGGTTTTTTTTGTAAGTATTTATGTTAACTTTAAAATAACTCCATTATCTTAAACAAATGTCTTTGAGCATAGTCCTTGAGACACCTGATCAGTGCACTTTGTATCAGCATGTGCTAGTGTACCTATATATCAGCCGCTTTTTCTTGTCAGTCTGACATTGACTTACCTTGGCTCAAATAAATTAATGTTCTGACATCTGGCAGCAATAATAATTTGATAAGCCACTAGAAATAGGGGAGAAAAAGAAATGGAAGGCAACACAAAAAGATGAAAGGAATAGCAGAGACATCTTAGTGTTTATAAATATATACGTTGGCTGGTATTTTGTGTGTGTGGAAGAGAGAGTCGTGTGATATTAGCTTTGTGATGGGGCTGAAACTGTGTCTGACGTTGCAGCAATTACCTGACCATACATTACTTGATTCTCAGAATATGCAAAAGTATGATACTTGATAGCCGACTTTACTACACTCTAAATGACCATAGAAATACCACATAATGTAATATGATCCTATTCATTAGAGTTCGCTGTGACTATGAGAACTTTCAAGGCAACTGTCTAGTTCTTTTTTAATGAAGAATTTTCATAGACGGTCATATACAAATCATAGTCTGTAAAATAGAACAACAACAACGTGAACTACATTAAAAAATTTATAATATTTTAAGTTCTGGGGTACATGTGCAGATCGTGCAGGTTTGTTACGTAGGTATACATGTGAACTACATTCTTATTTTAAGATGCAATTGAAGTATATACATCAAATATGGAATTCACAGTATGAAGGATATTGTGAGGTTTTCATTTTGCCTTTTTAAATATAAATGATAATACTTGGTCAAATGCTATAATGAAGAAACTTGACAGCTGATTACATCAGGCTTGCTGTGAAACAGTAATGCTAAGTTCGTTATTCTCCAGTAAAGTCTCAACATCTGTTATCTTTGAGTCTATTTATTCTACATTTATTTATTGAGAGGTGTATTTGGGCCAGTCATTATTCTATGCTCTGGGGATACAGCTGAGAATAAAACCAAGTCCCTACCCACAAAGAGCATATTTTCTAGTGACTGAGAGTAAAAATAAGCCCACAGTATAATACCAGGTTTTGATGGCACTAAGAAGAAATAGAAAGCAGGTATGGAGATGGGCAGTAACGGTGATGGAAGGGGTGATTTTTAGATACGACAGGGAATGCCTAGGAAGGTAAAATTGCATGACGTTATAACTAGATGCTATCTTACTGGCTCAATGCAGTCTTCAACTTTTGTGTATATCAATATGGATTATTTGAGAATAATCTGCATTAAGAATGTTCATTCCCTACAAGGTTATGGCAACAGTGGGTGATGAACAATTGACATATTAAATACAAAGTCAATCACAGAAAGGTAAGAAGCATCTTTAATTCAGCTTATAGAATTAATATTATAAAAATACTCAATTTAAAGACTTTGTCATCAGGCATTCATCCTTTCATTAAAAAGCTTTTTTAAAAATGATCTATCATATGCTATACCCCCTGAATTAGCAGTAAACAAAATGCACATTGGCTCTTTCTCTATGGAACTCAAATTCTCACAGGGAATTCTATTCACACAGATGAGACAGAGCCATCAAACACTCTTCCTAGCACCAGCAAAGTTTCAGTTAAAGATTTCAAAATTCGTATGTCCATCTTCTTCTGATCTTCTTTTACGTTTGAAAAAAATATTCACCTTACTCTTCCTTTCTGGGGCATAGCTCCTAATAGTTTTTCACAGGGTACAACTAGTTCTTAGGCTTCTCCTTACTGAAAAGGGATAAGAAATGAGGGTATACTATAGATGCAGAGTTTTGTAATCATATATCAGCCACTTGTAATGATATTAGGCAATACCCATAATTACAATGATAATATGACTTACGTCTTTACAGCCTGTTAGATACTTTTGCTCACTCAAGATCTTGTGATTAAAAATAGGAATGTCTGAATTTGAAGGCACACTGGTTTAGTGCCAGTATCCAAACCACTGGGATACAAGAAAAAAAAAAGTGAGGATTACTCCCAATAATTTTGGAAGTTAAGATAAATTACAAAACTGGCATATAATATGTTACAGAAGATTAAGGGTTTGGCAAATTTCTTGGAAGGGTTAGACCGGTTCTTAGGCTGGATCAAAAACAAACAGAAGACACTCATCTATCTAATAAAACGAAAAGTCATTCAGGATGGAGTTGGCTTAGTACTGAAAGAATAGCAAAAAGAATTCCAGAAGCACATGTTGGCAATGCCCACTCAAGCACTGTTAAGGGAGAAGGCATCTTGGCCAACAGACTCAGAGAATTACAGTCTCATTCATTTGTTCAATATTTTTTGGATACCATATATTATAGATGTCAGACTAGGTGCTAAGGATACAGTGGTGTACAAGACCCACAATGGCCCTCATCCATATGGAGCTTGTGTCTAGCAGGGGATTTATATCCAGAGAGAATTCTACATAGATGTTTCATACTATTTAGTCTGATGCCAGTAAGTATTTGAGATATAGGACTCCTTTTATTCTGAACATACATTGGTTTGGTAATCTGACTATAACTGGCTTTCTACGTAGATCTTTTATGGGAGAATATAATGTTTTTGAGAAACTAGGAATTCTGATCTACCTTACAATTATTTATCAGGGAAAACTAATAAACAGTTTGATTTATATCAAGAAATCAGTCTACTATGAGTAAACTGACAAAAATAAAATTTAGAACTTTTGAGTTTGAGAAGCGGATTTAGGCCCATTAAGGTATGACACCCTGTGAAGTCTCTTGGGGGTTGTACAGCCAGGGAAGGACCCCAACCTCTCATTTGAGTATTCCTCTGTTATCTTTGGAATAAATCAAATGCAACTCAAATTACCAAATAAACATAGAAGTTCAAGGCTAGAGATGTTTATTATTCAAAATAATTAAAAATTATCTGATTAGAGGCATTTATATTTTCCTATTTAAAAAGTAGTCTGTGCAGTCAAAATAATTTTTAAAATAAGTATCTTCAGTTTTTATCCCCCGAGTTACCATCTTGTATAATATAAACCATGATAAGTAGATTTCTCTCTGTTATGATTTCCTCCAGTGACTCAAAACAAGTGAATAATACTTTGCTAGCCATCAGTACTGAACAAGAACAAATTCCACAAATCTAAACTACTCAATGGGGCCTAAGCACTTTTCTTCCAAGCCATTAATACTAAGCCCCCCCCCAAAAAAAAAAAAAAAGCATAACTGACATCATAAGCAATCAATAGGCTTTATAGAAGGATATCTTCATTGCTTACTCATTAATGATACATCTGTAACTACTATTTTTAGCGCATACAATTGAAAAAGATGACTTTTAATATGCAAAACTTTAGAAGTCATTGGAATAGTAAAGATGTGTACAGCACAAGGGCATACAAAGTTGAATAATAATTGGTCACATGAATGAGGTCACATGTATTCCACAGTAGAGTTGATTTTAAAGCAATACATTAAAATAAATGTAATATAGTACCATATATTTATTATATAGTGGTCTCTGTTCTGAAACATAGACAAACACAAAGATATTAAATACTTTAATGTGCAGAAATGATAAATTAAGGACCTGTAGATAAGATAACAAGAGTTTAATTTTGCCAACTTTCTCTTTGGCTTTCTCCTTGGGTAGCAGAAAGATGTATTCACTGATCCTTCCGAACAGCCAAAACTTTGGGGTTGAAAACAACCTCAAAATCTCTCCTTATACTACAGCTCCTTAGAAAATAGCTTTCTGTTTAATACAATTTTCCTCAAAATTTCACAAGGCCAACTTTTCCTGTGAGAAGAAAATTTTTTCTTTAAAACAAAGCTCCTTATAATGTTCTACAATCCATTTTTTCTTTAAACCCAACCTTCCAATTTATAACAGATTACTTCCTTTAAGTGTATCAGAAGTGCCATTTGTGATCTCTTTTATGTAGCATATTTTTGAGCGCTTACAAATAAGAGTGTATTTATAGAGAATGAATAATAAAAGGAAGAATTAGTTCAGGTAAACATGACATCAGAAACAGAAGAATTAGAACTGTAGAAATTGCTTTCGAAACCACTGCTATATCCTACACATCATCTGTGTCTACTTTATTGATCATCAAAAGCTTTATCTGTACTTGGTTCCTCCGCTCTGGAATTCAGCCTGAGAATAATTTTGAATAAGCAAGCAAGCAGTGAAAAGAAATAAAGGGTTACATTCATTACCACACATCTGAAGGAAGAAATGAAGTAGCCGCACAAAACTGAGCTGTGGCTGAGCAACATTATAATCTCCATATCCGTAATATATACTAGCTGGTTGAAGGAGTAAGCGAATCCCATTGAAATAATATTTTCAACAAAAGTGTTTCCTATCAAACTGACATTAACAGAAGCTCTGCAGGTCACACATTTCCTAGCTTTCTTGCTAAAGAATGTACTTCAGAAATAATGAAATACAAAGATCTTCCACCCTTACTATAATTCTGAACTGTTACCAGTATCCAATTTTTGCGGCTCATGAAATGACAGGGAGACCATGGTCTACCTCTCTAAGCACTGGTTCTATTTTCTTTGAGCCCCTGTATATCTACAGATTTAAGTAAGTTGTTCTCTCAGTTTTTAGGATTGGATAACCTTTAGAATCTGATGGAAGTCATATACCTTCTTCTGCATACATGTACTCACACAGTTGAATATAAAATTTTAAGAGAGTCACTCTCTTCAGAAGTGAATCCACATACTCCAGGCCAATAGTGCAGGCTTGAAGTGAAAATGTGAAGGAAGAATAGATATTTTGTATTGCTGAATTTAAAAATAAATTTAAAAGCAAGCAATAAAACAACAGAAAAAAGAAACAGAATGAGAAATAGAAATGAAAAGAATGAGCAATAAAATCCTGCAAGTGTTCCATGTCGGCATCTGGTAGGAGGAGCACCTCCATCATCTTGTCCTTGAGGTTACTTATGTTGTCACTACCTGAGGTAGGTGGGCCAATGAGAAAAGCTGCCTCTTCTGTTCATTTCCCAAGGATTCAGCCTGCCTTGGTGAGAATGGCCTACACTTCATTACCTAGTTTTTGAAAACTCTGAGCCCCAGATATGTCCTATGAGGACAGATTTCCAAACCAGCAATTAGGACATATAATCTGACACCTTAAGTGTATTTATGGAAGCATTAGTACTATCTAGGAAAGCCTATGATATCAGATAGATTCTGTCCCTTTTGTGATAGGTCTCCTTTTCTCACCTAGAACTTTTAACTAGCTCATAACTGCTCTGTAATTATGCATACTAAATCTGCAATTTATTTTGAAATGCATCAGAAATAAGACAGATAGGTGAATATAGGAGTGATGCATTTTAGATATAAGATAAAGCAAATATAGCAAAATGTGAGTGGTAGAATCTGAGTATAGAAATGTTAAGTGTAAAATCCTTCCAAGTTTTCAAGATGTTTAAAAGGTCTTACGATACAAATTTGGGGAAAAGTACAGTAAAGGAATGAAAATTTTGCAAAAGAAATACTCCAAATAGATGACAATGATTATATAGCTGAGTGGTAGAATTATAGGCAATATTTTTGTTTATGGATTTTTTTATTTGTCTGTATTTTTAAATTCTACAGATATTTTTAGGAAATAACAATACTTTTAATAAAGGATTTACAAATCAGGCTGCCATAAACTGGACTGCTGGATCAGAAGATTGTTGTTGGAGACTGATAAGGGATGAAATTTGCGAAGTTGATGTGGGGCTATTTATTGTAGAAATCAGACTTTCTCTTTGAAGGTAACTAGGTAGAGGAGGAGGAAGATCCTAGAGTGGCTGTGCAAGGAAATAGCACAAGAGGATTAGAGCTTTTTTTTAAAAAAATCTGAAAATAGAAGAATGAATTGGGGTGAAGGAAAAGGTACAGAGTACATGTGAGGTTCATGAGGAAACTCAGTAATCCACACAGCAACATCTTCAGTAACACAAGCAGAGTTCTCATAGGCAATTACTGTACAAGATTTTACTAATTCTTGCTAACATAAATAACTGCAAAATATCCTAGAATACATCAGAGAATGGGGCCTTATTCTACTTCACTAGCGAAATGATTTCCCAATACTGTCTTGCCCTACTCCTAGGAGAGAAGCAGAGGAGAAAATTCTTTGGGGCAGTTTGATTTTATAATGCATGTGAACAAGAGACATATGTTGTTAAAATATTCACAATTGTGTGGACATATACACACTTAGCCAATTGCTTTACTTGAACCTCTTAAATACATATTAACAGCACAAATATTGTAGCAGAATCATTCTATTAAAATCATTTGTCTTTCTGAGTTCCATGTAACTTTCTAGTTAAACAAATTCAGTGAGATCAATCATTTCTTTCAAGAAAAACACAGAGAAGTATTAATAGTATCCAAAAATAACACATACAGTATTTACATTCTAGTAAAGGTTTTGTCCAAATAATGTTTTGTTATACTTGTCTTTAAAAAATCAGACAGCAAACTCGTTATGTTATAATGTCAAGCCACCAGTAAGACAGTCACACCTTTAAGTATGCCTAACTCAGAGTATTTGTGACTATAAGATCAACTGCTTACCACTAACATAAGTGAAGTGCAGGTATAAAGAAGCACCCTTGAAACGAGAGTAAACAAATATTTGTATTTAACGTAATACCCCAATCGTAGTGGTCATGTGTCTGAAAATAGCAATTGACTGATAAGCAACAAAACAGCAAATAACAATAGTATTTGCATTCTAAATTCATATGCTGTCTCAGTAAATGTAAAATGCATAATAATTTATAATAACTATACGGATTGAACCTATTTTTCTCATATCATCTATGAACAACAATAGATGATATCATGTATTGCTTATGAATGAGAATTTAGAGCAATCAGAAGCAATAAGATAAAGACAACAAATTATGTTTGACAGATTATGATTTTTCTCTGTTTCTCTCAATACAGCCATCAAATATAGCAGCATGTGATCACTGCAGCTGCACAGAGGCAAATGGAAGTTGGTACTATCATCTGAATCCATTTTCCTTTATTTTTGTAACAGGTAGAAACTAGAATATAAATGCAGACATTCAATAGCACTCAAAAGCCTCTGAATGGACCAAATTAGAAGGAAACACTGGCCAGGCATGGTGGCTCATGCTTGTAATCCCAGCACTTCAGGAGGCTGAGGTGGTGGATCACAAGGTCAGGAGTTTGAGACCAGCCCGGCCAACACAGTGAAACCTTGTCTCTACTAAGATTACAAAAATTAGCTGGGCGTGGTGGCAGGCCCCTGTAATCCCAGCTACTTGGGAGGCTGAGGTGGGAGAATTGCTTGAACCCAGGACGCAGAGGTTGCAGTTACCTAAGATCACTCCATTGTACTTCAGCCTGGGGCAACAGTGTTAGACTCCATTTCAAAAAAAAAAAAAGAAAAAGAAGAAAACACTAAAACTTATTTAAGAGACCACTCAAAAAGCAGTTGCCTAAAAGATGCTTATGTTCTTGACCTACCTCAGTGAGCCACTATTTGTAGGACCCAAGGCAATACAATGCAGAATATTAATTGCATTTGTGGGGGCCTCAATAATTCACTCCCTTTGTTGTCATCCCTTTATCAAGTGAATTTTGAGTACTTTCTGTAAGAGCAAAGTACCTTTGACCACCCTATGGGACCTGCCTCAGCCAGTAAGACAAATCGGAAGTGACAGCGTAACCGTTACAAACCTAGATCTCAAGAGCCCTTGTAAGTTTCTGCATTCCTTCTTGCACTTTTGCCATTGCCATGAGCAGAACATGCCCAGACTAAACTGTTGGTCCCAGGAAAAGGATGAAAAACAGGTGGGACAGATCTGTCAAAGCTAAGGAATGCAAACCAAGCCCAGCCTAGAACAGAGCCTGTAGTCATCTTGAGGTCAGTGAGTGATCCCGGGAGAGTTCAGCTGAACCCTGCACACATGAGAAATAAATGTTCTTTGTTGTATGCCACTGAGATTTTGTAATTGTGTTACAAAGCAGCAAAATCTAGCTGATACATAACTTTTCTGTGTCAAGTATCCTTATGTATAAGTAGGTGTTTTTTTTAAATTGGCTTTTTGTAAAGACTATCTAAATCTGTAATAAATGAAACATTTTGCACGTCCACTGCCTATTTTGAAAATTATTGACAAAGAAATTCCTGTCTTTCTGTGTGTGTACAGATTGCCCAGCAGTTCTAATTTTTTTACTGATATTTTTAATGTGGTAGAAAATTACATTATAATGTATATCATAAGACCTTACATTTCCTTGTTTTACACCTTTGTAAGAGAAAGACGAGTCACTACATTATTTGATGGCCTCGTATATAGACAATCCTGAAGGACTTCAATAGAAATGGGTGTCTACAGATCTTCTCTGAAGTTTTATGTCCTCTTCCAGGAAACAACAATAGTAACAATAACTGAACTATGAGACAGGAAAAAATGAAGTGCATTATAATATTAAATGTTAATTTCTTCATGTAAAATGTTTAACGAGCTCTAAATAATATTTAAGTCCTAATTTTTCTATGTTGGTCTAAGTTGTCCCTTTCAAATACTTCATGCCACACTTTTATTAATATGCTTTCTAAAAAACCATTCAACCATTGAGCAACTTATTAGAACACTGGCATTGGTTTTCCTTGTTCCATCTTAGGAATAATGCTTCCAAATTATCCAACAGAGATGACTACAATTTTGGATGACTCACACTCTTATAGCCCAAATCTTTGCAAAACATATTGTCACTGATGAGTGCCTTTGTGTGTTACATGAACTTCTAAATAAATTTAAATAAACCTAAATGAGTTCTTTTCCTGTACAATTTTTAATCTAATTATCTGAAACGAAGGAGTGGAGCAGCCTCAAGGGTTTATAGGTCCCATACCTAAACTATACTGTAAATGCACATGTGTGTACAAATCTAATAGATATACTTTTTAAAACACCATTTCACTTAGCTTAATATCAGAAATTTTGTGTTTCTAGTGTATACAACCAACAATTTGTACAAGAAAGTGGACCAAATGTGTGTGAGGTAGTAGGGAGAAAATACGTTCTTTATAAACATAAAAATCATTATTGATCAGGTGCTATGTACTACAGTGATTTTTTTGAAAATACATTTTTAAGTCAAGATGCTCAAGATCCAATAAGAAGAAGAGATGTGAAATATTAATGATATGAATTCATGAGTAAGCACAAAGAGAGGTAAGATCACATATTGATATGCCATCTCACATGCCCAAAGAATATCAAATGTACCAATACCTGAAAAGAATCACATATTCAGTTAAATTGGTACTCTAAATATGTTTCCTAAAATTCTCTGAAAGTGAGAAAATACACCAATTAGTTTTCCAGCAAGTATCTAATATCAGATTTTTTTCTATAAGAGAAACTTAGAGATATATTTTCAACAGATTAGGTTCATATTCTAAAAGTAAGAAATAACATTACTTTAGAGACGCTCTGCATGAAGAACTACTGGCTTTGCTCAGAGCTATTTCGAGAAGAAAGGAACAGAAACTTAGACTTTTAAGAACCATACTTCCAGATTTAAATGTCCAAACAATATGCAATTGCATATATCATCATTCTTATTTTCATTACTGAGGAAACGATCTTAAAGAGGTCGTAACCCTAGAATAGAGGTTTTCAACAGTTAGTCTGTAGACTCCCCCTGAGGGTACCTAAGAACCTGAAAGGGGCTCATTAGGTCAAAATCATTTTCATAATAGTATTAATTCTAATGCGTCATTTTACACCCTTTTCTGTGTTGATATTTGCATTCTGGTACAGCAGCAGTGGCGAGTGTAACTGCTGGTACCTTATAACAAATCAAAGCAGTGGTGGCAGCGAGCTGTAATAACAATCAGTGCATTCTTCACTGCCAGAAAACTAGGGGTGGGAGGAATGTCATAGTCTTTTAAGAATGTCTGTGACTAAGCAGTAACAAATTTATGATATCGCAATTCTTCTTCTTTTTCTTTTTCTTTTTTTTTTTGAGACAGAGTTTCACTCCTGTTGCCCAGGCTGTAATACAATGGCATGATCTTGGCTCACAGCAACCTCCGCCTCCCAGATTCAAGCCATTCTCCTGCTTCAGCCTTCCGAGTAGCTGGGATTACAAGCATGTGCTACCACGCCCAGCTAAGTTTATATTTTTAGTAGTAGAGATGGGGTTTCTCCATATTGCTCAGGCTGGTCTCAAACTCTCGACTTCAGGTGATCTGCCTGCCTCAGCCTCCCAAAGTGCTGGGATTACAGGCATGAGCCACCATGCCCGGCAGATATCACAATTCTTGATTATACATTTTTTCATACTCCATGTGACAAAATGAAAAATGCAAATAACTCACTTCATACCAAAATGTGATTGTGAAAGCACCTGTGCAATTATTTGAGTTACAAGCTGAACTGGCCGCTATGTGTATGAAGTACTATTTTTACTTGAATGAATGACTGACAGATAAACTACGGCTATTCAGACTTGAGTGTCTGGCAGACATTTTCTTCAACATTAATAAAGTAAACCTGACACTTAAAAGAAAACAATTGACAGTGATTGTTGCCAATGATAAAATTTGAGCTTTAGAGCTAAATTATAATTTGGGGAAATTTTATCTCCCAGTGTCCACTTGATAGCTTCCCAATATGTAAAATCTTGTCTGAGGAAATGAGTGGCAAAATTAACGAGGCGACTGTTTTAAATAAAATGTGTTAACATTTGAAAGATTTGCATAATTCAGTGAAACAATGAGCAATGCATGATGTTACAAACTCAAGCATGCAAAAAAGATTCATTCAAAAGCAAGATACATCATTGGAATTAAATTTAAATGAATACAAAAAAAAAAGGTTCATTGATATGGTTTTCAATTCTGTATTGCTACTAACCTTTAAGAAGCTACCATTAATCAAAGTTTTGGTGTAGCGATAAAGAATATTCACAATTTCATAAAAAGTTATTAAAATAATTCTTTCTTTTCCAACTACATATCTGTGTCAGGCAGATTTTCTTCATATACTTCAACCAATATAACATATTGCAACAGATTGAATAAAGAAAGAGATATGAGAATCCAACTGTCTTCTATGAGGCCAGAAATTAAATAAGTTTGCAAAAATGTAAAATGAAACATTCTTTTTACTATTTTTTGTTTTGGAAAATATAGTTATAGCTCATAGAAATCATTTTTTTATGGCTTGATGTTATTGTGAATCAATAAATATTTCTAAAGTAGTTGAAGTTTTAACTTCAAACATAATAAGTATTAATAGATATAACCCACATTAAAAAAAATAACATTTGTGGGGGTCCTCATTAATTTTTAATAGTGGGCCTAAAACCAAAATATTAGAACAGCTGTCTCTTAGTGTTAAGGAGAAAATATTAAAGCCCTGCTTACCCTGACCCAAAGCCCATGCCTTTCCCACTTAACTGCAATACATTTCATTATAAATACATTTCAGAAATTGAAATTTCCAAAAAATAGAGGAATTATTCTCTAAGTGAAAAACGCCTTGGTACCATAACTATTTATTATTGTAAATTAATTTCAGATTTTTATAAACTACATAATATACGCATATCTCATGTTAAAATACTTTAAATCACATTTATGACTATTATTTAAGTCATAAAGGGCTGAAGAAATTTCCTCCATTTATCTGCAAGTTTTCTTTAAAGACTGTAGGTGTAGTATTAGAGGAAGAGTGACTCATGCTTTAAGAATCAGTTCAATTAAATTAAGAATTGTCATAACCTTAAAATCTGTTATTTCATTTTTTGATGTAATATTTTAAGATTTTTTTTCTGGTAATACAGGCACTTAATTTTATTTCTATAGAAAATAAAGTAGGGTAATTTATATCATTTTAAGTAAAAACATCTGACTTCCTAAACAAGTCACATTACAGAATTGATGCCCTTTATTTTCCATTGTCAAGATACCTTTCTGCTTAGTTTACTAACAAATCATTAGTCTTTCCTGTCACAATAAAATTGCAGGCTAATATCAAATTTCAAAGGGTGCATTTTATGATCTGGGTATGATTAAGGATGGTATAATGAATTTTTTAGCAGTTGCTCAAGCTTCATACCCAGTGAACTCTAAAAAAGGATGTTCATGATGAAAAAAAGATGGCTCAATTTCAATATTGAGGATAAAATAAATGTGTGAAATGTGTTTTTGAAGAATGTCTCATACGGCTTACAAATGATAGTCCTTTACATGAAAGATCATGTATTTTTTTTTTTATTTTTTGGGTGGGAAGGACAAAAAGAAAGGGGAAAGAAATCTGTAGTATGGCAGTCAAAGTGAGTAAATAAGAAATAAACTACACAAGAGGAAGAAAGAGAAAAAAGAAATACATAACTCATTACAATACTTACTTGCATGTGCATAGGGTTACTTACAGCTCAAAACAAGAAGAAATTTAGGTAGCACAAACAGAGAATCCAGGAAACAGAAAACTAATTTGGACAATGCATGGAAAGAGATATTCAGCTGATCTAATTTTCAATATCTAGACCTCAAAGGGATCTCAGAAAGCATTGATTTTTTCAAGTATTAATTTCAAAGGCAGGTGAATGTGTTTTTCCATCAGTGAAATTATATACGGAATTATAATAAATATAACGGAGAAAAGTAGAGCTTCTGTGTTTCAGTTGAGGGGAGAGCTTTTCTTCAGCCATCTCTCCAGCCCCAAATCCATGACAAAAAAAAAAAACATCGCTGGCCAAGGGTTGTCAAACATTGAACTTGAATATATGAATGCAGAGCAGTTAGGGTTCGGGGTAGGTAGCCGGCAGCTTGATAAGAACTTAGAAACAAAGATAACGCAAACTAGCAAATGTTTTAAATTCCATTCTGAAGGCAATGGTAGAATTGAGAAAGTGGTGACAGAATGAGGTGCCACTATTGAAATGAGTGATTTTTCTGGAGTTCTGGAGAAGGCTAACACTGTGAAACCAGACAGATAACAGAGAAGTCACCAGTTGCCTATGCAGGAAACACTGACACATGACAAAAAGCAGCATCACTATATCTATCAAAAATAGTATTAACTTACCTTTAAAATTCTCTAGTTTAAAAAGCCTCTATTGGCTTATGGTTATTACCCAAGAATCACTCCTAGGGCTTAAACAATGTTCTCTTCTTAAAGACTTGTGAAAGCAATTTCTTAGTTCCCTACATAGTTGCATATCTCCTCAGCAAATGATTTGTTTTTATTTAATAGGCACCACAAATCAGTAAAACTGACAATGAACTTGAACGGGTTTCCCTCTTCATGTTGGTAAGCAGAGTGAACTGTGCAGCCCACTCTTGGTAAGAGTGTACGATATCCATCTCTATTACTGGCCTTATTCTGGGGTCTCTTTTATTCCCTTATCCTTGTTATCACCTCATCTCACCTTTGCCATTTAGTTAAAATTGATGTTTTCTTGTTATAGTATATATCTTGATATATTAATAATGGAATTCTTAAAATCTTTTTCAGAACAAACTGGGTTATCAGCAAATGTACAATATATTAATCTTGTTTGCTAAATAGTAACAGAAACGGCATCTGGGGCAATTTCTGAGTCCTAGGACTAACATTCAAAATCTTTAGTGACACCATTATCTTCCTTCATATACAGAAGTGATGGTACTTATAAGTCAGTGTGGACACTGTCTAACTGTCTCATGTAAATAACAGCACTGTCCAGTTTTATGTGTACAATCGATGGTCTTAGAAAAAAGCACAAACAGCTAGCTTCTAAGGAATTATGCTCAGAATTTCAGTTTTTAGCATCACTGACACTGGAGACCAATCAATTAGATAATTTGAGACTAGACTCTTTCTACTCAATTGTTTAAACAAAGTATACCTAATTATGTTCTTTTTCTAATAGAATGAGCATCCTAGAGTTATTAGATTGTACACTAAGGGATATAGTGAAAGCAAACAGAGAAAGCACCCCCATGCTAATAGCAACATTTTCTCAAAAGTTTTCTAGTCGCATCACAACTATGATAGTAATATTTTGAACATGAGAAGAATTATTATTCTCAAGAACAGGTCTTGGAAATAGAAATTAAAGCAAATAATATCTCTCAATTCAGACAGAAATTAGTTAAAAGGAAGTTAGGCTACTTAACCAACATTTAAAAAAAGAGATTTGTGGCACACTGTGCCAGGATTTGAAGACAGAAAAAAGCAAAGAATGCAGCCATTTTTTTTTTTTCCATTCAGGGATTTTTGCCTTGATTGAGGAGATTCTATACATATAGCTAGCAATTATAACACTGCCAAATTTGTAACAAGTTATACAGTAAGTAAGATCTATAGGAATTCTCATGAAATATCTTCTTGGATAATCTAAGCAGCTTCATAGAAGAGACAGCTTTCAAACAGGTTAAAATATTAGAAAGAACGTAATGAGTGAGGTGACAGTTTCTGGTAGAAGAAACAGCAGGAGAACTGCCCATTTGGCTAGAATGAAACAGAGAGGTCTCTCTTAGAGGAATAGAGAAAAAAAGTTGAAATTTTAAAAAGGGGGGTGCGGTTAGATCATAAAAGGCCTTGCATACCAGATAAAGAAACACCTGGTCTATATTTTAATTACATCAAGGGCTTCTGATTTATTAATTCCATACTGCAGTCTTAATTGAAAATACAGTATAAAATTCGAAAAGAAGATTGAGTACTCATTTCATTGTTACTCAGTAATAAATAGTATAGTACCTTGTTAAGCATTAAGGCTCTAGTGTACAGAATGGGATTAAGTCTTAGTTTGCCCCTTTACTTTGGACAAGTTACTTAACTTCTGTGTGCCTTATGTATATCAACTCTAAAATAGGGATACTAACTACACTGGATTTATTTAAAATCAAATCAAATAATGCAAGTAAAGCAAAATATCTGGTACCATTTAAGCTCTCTATATGATGACATATACGTATAGACATCAAAGCACTTAAAAACACAAAACTATCACCCATAGATAATCTGTTACTTGCCTTGCCAGCCATGCCAAAAAAATGTCTTAAAAGTTATTATGAAGGATAATTATCCTAATTATGCTGATTACTATCCTTTGATTAATAACTAGATAACTAGATGATTAATTTCTAGTTATTAATCAAAGGACAGTAATCAGGATCTGGAAAAGTCCTTTTGGTAATTGCACTGGGTACAGCAGTACATGTAGGAAATTGGAGCTTTTTTATTAAACAGAGCACTCAAAATAAAGAATAAATGATAAAGAAATAAACACATAATATTTTTAAAAGCCCTTTAATTGAACAAAAGACCTTTCCAAGATTACCCAGACAATTGTTCTACACCTTGTGAATTCAGAAGAATTATGTTACCAGCAGAGGCCTAAAAAGGTTACCCAATCTATCTCTTTCCTCCAGCTGGGACTAAACTGACACAAGTGAGACACAAGGAATTCCTGTACCATCAGTTTTTAAAACCTCCAGAGAGATTGATTCTCCTGTTTTCTGTGGTAACCTGCTCTAAGGGTCAATGGCTAAGCATGGCAGAAAAATCCTTCCTCCTTGCCAAATTAAATTCTTCTTATCTATCCTGTCATGTTTTTATCTTTGTTTTTTTAGAAAGTGTCGGGTACTGAAATTTTTAAAAATCAGTTTAAAAACTTAGGTAAAATTCATTAATTTCCCTTTGGCCTGGATCATTTTCTGATAAGATCCCATGCCATCTTTCTTACAGAAGAATAATTTCTTTACTCAAAGCTTGAGTGAAGATGTAAAGACTGTATCTTCCAAAGATGCCAATAAAATCTCCTATCTCAAATGTTCTTCTAGAACCATGCCTCTCATCCATCAAGAGGTTAAATCCAGTTCCCTTCATCTTACATCTGTAGCTTACTTGTGACCAATATATTGTGACTCAAGTGATGCAGTGTGACTTTCAATATAAGGCAAGAAAAATCAATTCAGCTTTCACCTTGCTGGCAAGGGACACTGATCCAGGAAGCAAGTAGTCTGATTAGTCAGAGGCTACCACGCTGTGAGGAAGCCCAAACTAACCCATGTGGTCAGACCACAGGGAGGAGCCCTGAGACCACATGCAGACAAAGAGATGCTCAGCCAGCCCACACAGCTCCAGCCCTCTCATCCTGTCCTAGCTCCAGTCACTAAGGGACCACAACTGTGTGGATGATCATTAATCTGAATTATCCAGCCAAGTGCTTCTCAAAATCTTGATCCACAGAAATTATAAGAAATAATGAAATTATTGCTGTTTTAAATCATTGTGTTGTGAAGTGATTTGTGAGGCAGCAACTGTAACTAGAACATTTACTCCTCTACTAGAACCCTGTAGAGATTTTGTCCGCCTATGAAGACAGACAAAATCAATAAGCTATAATCAAAATGCCTAAAAAGAAACTATTGTTTAATGAAATCTATTTTATGTATTATTATAATGTGTCTGAAGGCACTTTGTAATCTGTGAAGCACTACACAAGCGCCAAATGGTTTGGGTAATGAGACAATGAATTGTACCATATAAATGCAGACCATTTCACCAAAGAAACAACCTTCCTCGCTCAAGGCATACCTTTGGATATCTTCCCCGGTACTGCCAGAAAGGGTTAAGTGTTCTCTCTTTTGTGCCTGTAGTACATTTTGCACCCATCTCTACTACTCTGGTTATGAGATCTAATTCTTTATTTTTGCATGCCTATTTCTTGTACTAGGCTATAACTCCTCGATGACAGGTATTACTTGCCTTTGTGTCTTTAGATTGTAATACAGTATCTGTCACATAGTAAGCATGAATCCATATTTGTTACATACTTTAAAAAATTAAGAGGTATCTACAGGCATGGCCATGTACCAAAAGGCTTTATAAGCATAGGTGAACAATTCAATTTGCAAAAGCCTTGTCAGCCTCTGAAAGACAATGGGAAGGAAATCTGTTTTTCCATTTTTAATCTCCATACCGAGTAGTTCTCCATTCCAATGAACCATCTCTGGGAAGCCCTTCTTACCACTCCATTGCTTCTTTCCTTCTGTCTGAAAAGTCTATCCTTCTATCTGAAACTCTGAAGCCCTTAACTTCGTCTTTGATCACACATTCTTTCTAATCTACTTTTTGTGTATCAGTATTTATTTTTTGTCAATTTAAAGAGCATGAGCATTCTTTAACTTGAAATGTTAGAAAATTACATAAAGAAGAAATGTCAAAATTTAATGTTTTTTTCTTTTACATCATCATACATTTATGTATGTATTTTTTGAACATGAATAGGTAAAAACAATAAAGATGTATTTTCAAAAGATCAAAAAGCTCATTGATATCCTCTTTTGTCATAGCATTTCTTTATGAAGGAGTCAAATTTTCTTATGCTAATTTTATAAAGAAAAAGTAGTCACCATTAAACTTTCTCTTATTTGAATAGCAATGTCATCTTTGTTTGGTGTCTTTAGTTTTTACCTGTTTGAATTTTTTTGTTGTTTTTCTCTCCTTTTTAAATTCTTACTTCACTTAATAATTTGTTTTTACTGGCATTTTCCAGGAATTCCATATTTAGTTTCATTTGCAAATTGTCTTATTAATCTGTCTGATTCATCTTATGGAATATGAATTAAGTTGTTTAAATACTAAAACATGGTATTGGTTTCTTCATTCCCTACTGGTCCCACTATCATAAAAAAGTATTTCAGTTAATTTGGTACCTTGTTTTTCACTGTGATTTGTATAAAGTTGTGGCTGCTGTGAACTTTGCATGAGTCTAATTCTATGAAGTGAAGGAAAAAAAAATCTCTTCCACTTATAGATTTGGCTTAATGGAAAACTTTTCTTATTTTAAGTAGTATTTTGGATTAATATCACAGTCTGCAAGGAAGATAATACTCCTGCCTTCACTTTTAAACTTTAACAGTGATTTGGTTTTAAAACTTAAAGACAATATAGTCATATAGGCTAAACAGGAAAAGAAACAGGCGTGCAAAAAAAATAAAGAACATAGTGCTTCCAGATAGAAACTACTAGCAGAAAAAAAACACAGTAAACATAACAGCTTCCTTTTACTGAGAATTTACAATATGTTAAGTATTTCCCCAGGTCCTGTTGGTAATGATATTTAGAGCTGAAACAGCTGACTATGTACCAGGATGGGCCTGGTGCTTAACACACATTAACACGATTATTCATCACTACAACACAGAGGCAAGAGACTTTCTGTATTTTACCCAAGACAATAAAGGCACAAAGTCAACCAACTTATAAACACTTGAGCCGAGATTTAAACCCAGACTGACTCCAGAACTTTAATCCTAGGTTTTGCTTTTTCTCATGCATCCTTCATAACAATCCTATTGGTTTGTTACTTCAGCCTCATTTTACAAATAAGCAAAATAAGACTCAACGAGAGTGAAGAATGCACCACAATGCCCACAGCTGCCAAGCAGAAGAGCTCAGATTTGAACCTCTGCAGCTTGATTGCAAAGCCCGTCCATTCCCTACACTACCAGTGAAAAGATTCAATGAGTGGTGAGAGAAGAGAGAGGCTAGACTCCTATTGGTCCTTCAATATGAGGCAAGCTCTCTCTTCCCAACTCTACTATTTCGATTTGCATCACAGCTACTCCAAATCTGTGTGTTATTCTCTCCACACATCAAAGTAGTCAGGGTATGTGCTAATCATTGAAATACAATTAATTTTGAAAATTTTTTAAAAACTTTATTTCCAGAGGATTTGGTAATTTCTGTCTCATGCAATATTCTGCTCCTAAGTTCTGTACACTGAAGAATTAATGAGTCAAGACTCAGAATCTGCAATTAATCATTATCAATCAGAACAGCTGTAATAAGAACAAGTTGCCCATTTAATTAAAAGTGTTGCTTCCTATCTTATTTTATTAATGCCCATTTCCTATTTCCCTTATTTCAAAAAGGGAATACATTACTGAGATACTCAGAAAATCATTTGCTTGGTATTCTAGGCTCCTTTTTATTGTAGTATTATCTTACTCTCCCTATCCTACTTTATGAGTTGATAGTGCTATCAGTTAATGCGATTTTTCAACGGATCTATTCTGCAATCAACTGTTGAATAGAAGGAAAGTACTTTCTTGTCATGAGTAATTCCATATAGCTCCTAAGTTCTCATTCATTGTCTCTGCAGTATTTCCTCTACATACCATCTGAGCTCAGCTAGCCTATAGGAACTAGCCATCATCCAAAACTTGTCACATAACAATCAGATCTGTTGAAACAATTCTGAAGACTATGAGCTTCACTTTGTCATAGTTAAATGATCCCTTTTACCCACTGCTAAAAATATTACATGCCTCCTGATTTTGTTTAATTGTTCTCAAAGAGCAATTTTGTAGGCTGTCATTGCCACTTAGAGTTTTTGAAGAGCCAGCTCTCAGGCAGAAACTGAAATGTGAAGCTCAAAAGATTAGCATATAAACCAAAAGAGCAGTAATACTAATGAAGTCAAATATACTCCTGTTGGCTCCATTTCCAGCTGTGAGATTTGAACTCTAAGCTCCCTCTCAAGCCCCACCCTTTCTGAGAATCTTATTCCAGAACATAACATCAATGTCTTAGCTGCTCAGTTACAGGAGCTTATATAGACCCTGAGGTTAATTTCTGCCTGGATCACGCTCTATGGCTTTACTCAGTCTAAAATTTGATGCCAAAGAATGTTTAATGAGTTCCAAAGAGGCAATCACCAGCACAGAAGTGAATTTAAATTTCGCACTAATGCCAGCTAGTGCTTCATGGGCAGAACTGCAGCCAACCAGCCTACATTTTATAGCTGTCTCTTCATCATTTGCATTTGGATTTTCTTCTATGCCACTAGCACCTTAATTTGTTTTTAAAGCACATTGTTCCAAAGTACAGGTTTTAATGTTCTGTACGGGTATCAGGTTTTGATTTAGTCTGAGGGTTTTCTAGTTTTTTACAAGTCATATTAATTCTGTGATTCCCACCCCCAATTCTCTCCACTTTCACTAGGAAAAAAATGAGAAGACATAAATGCATACACCATAATCCAGCATGGAACTATCTAATTTTTCCTGAGTACAATAAAAGATGAAATAACTACGTATTATTGTGTTTTATTTCACCACTGTTGATCACTGTGGTTTAAAGACTACTAATCAATTTCTAAACCTTCAAATTGTCAAAAAGGGAGTCCAAATGATAGATTAGAGGAAATATACCAAGTGCACATACACATCACAGCCAGCCATGTCAGCGCCAGGTTGATGATAATGTTCTTAAATTAAAAAACTGTGCTTAAATTGGGCAGTTTTCCTAATTTTCAGAATTCTCATGGCTTGTGCAATAGGCAAGGTGGTAGCAATGCAAATAAGCTATCTTTATAATTCTGAACTGGTACCACTGATTTCTCTCTAAAGGGATTACATAATGTGGTTTTACATAGCGATCCCCTAAGGCATGAACTGAACCTAGAAATAGTATCATTCTACTACCAAAGATCTTTGGTTTTTATCGAAAGCAGTGGAAAGAGTCATTAAGAAATGCATTATTTGAGGGCAGAGTGTGGTGGCTCATGCCTGTAATCCTAGCACTTTGGGAGGCTGAGGTGGGTGGATCTCGAGGTCAGGGGTTCCAGACTAGCCTGGCAAATATAGTGAAACCCCGTCTCTACTAAAAATATAAAAATTAGCTGGGCATGGTGGTGCATACCTATAGTCCCAGCTACTCTGGAGGCTGAGGCAAGAGAATTGCTTGAACCCAGGAGATGGAGGTTGCAGTGAGCTGAGATCGCACCACTTACTCCAGCCTGGGCAACAGAGTGAGGCTCTGTTCTCCCCCCAAAAATGCATCATTTGAATCACTTATTTACATTTGTTTGTTCATGCATGGATACAATAAATATTTATTGAATGCCATTGTGCACCAGACATTATGGGAATCAGATGAGGTGATAAAAACTCTTAGAAACAGAGTCCATTAATAAGAGGTTATCAATTGCAAGGACAGTTGAATAAACCAGAAGAATAAATCAAATAAAGGAAGTGGGATATCTAATTTTGTGCTGGTAAAATATCCTAATACTGCTCCTCAGGACGTTTAAAAATCAAGGGACAGTAGTCCACTCTCATAGGACCTGCTCAACTAACGCAGAATCTCTCGCCATCATACTAGCCCTGATCTCACTATAAGGTTTAGTCTGCTTTACGTATAGCTGCATCTGTGGCGGCTGAGTGAGGTTGGACACAGAGTAGAAGGAAGCAAGGATGAATATGTGTCCTTGAGGGTTAGCACAGAGCCTGCTTTCCTGCCAAAGGCTTTCGGCAACATGGGACAGGCGGAAAGGAAGTAGGCTCTTGTTGTGAGCCAAGACTGTAAGTTTCCACGTGAAGAGTTTGGAAACTACATTTTATTACATACTACCATATGGCTACTCCACTGACATACTCCAGAATTTCGTGCACTCAGTATCGATGCACTCAGTATCGATGGTTCTCCAAGACACATTCACTTAACACTTTGAGCATAATTCTACCAGAGTTGTAATTTCTTTTAACATCAGCTTTTAACAGCTTCACCAATCAGACCATACTAATTAATGCTTTTCCATTGAGTGAGCCCCAGTTTGATTACTTTGAAAATAGTTTTACCTTGATAATTTTTTAAAGAAATACTTTCTTAAAACAAGTTATCAAATCTTGACTTAGTGATGAATATTGAACTTTGGAACTACAGAACTTTCACATACAACAGAGGGAGCCATTTTTATTTTGGGAATAGGCCATAGAGATAAGGAAAATGACTGTAAAAGAAAGTTTTAAAATCAAATATAATCCAGTGAAATAGGCTTTTTTTTCCCCTGGAATTCCATATAAAAGAAAGAAGTGTAAGACCCTCATCAAATTTGCTTTCAGTCCTCTATCTTATGAGCACAGTCTTATTATTGCTTCCAATTCCATTTAATATAAAGGGATTCATTAATGCCAGGATATAAACTATGAAAAAGTATAACAACCAAGTGATAGCAAATCTACATATACTGCTTGATATAAATCCTATGCTATTTGTGTCTTTAATTATATCTCCCTTAATTAAATTACGGACCACTTCAGGTAACTGGACATGACATTAGTTTGTGAATAAACTATTTGTAAGGCACAAATGCTTTGAAAGAAGGAAATTACCCTGATGTGAAAAAGCTATCAATAGGACTTACTCTGGGCTCTGAATATAAAATCAGAAATATCAAATACATTTTTCTCTCATTGGATATTTTCACTCCATTAAGTTTAAGACATAATTGGATTTTCCCCCAAAATAATCAAGCTCAAAATCAAAATTCCTTTTCACAGGGGTTTTGCGTAATTCAAAATCTTGTTCATACATTTCTTTAGAAAGTGCTGTGATAAGCATATTCATGCTGCTATTATTCAACACGTATTTATCAAGAATTTACTACGTATACAGAGTACTAAGTACTACTAAAATTGTAAACATGAGCTAGTGGTAAAACCTATTTTTAAGGTACGGTTGTAGGAGAGATAAGAAATGTACATAAATAGCCAAAATATAAGAAGAAAACATTTTTTCAGCGATATAAAAGTAGTTTTTGTTTAAATGATGCTCATGTTGAGAGGAGAAGAAATTATCTTCACCCAAGTTCCGAAGAGCAGCAGAAATTTTTAGCTGAGATAACACGGAAGCTAGGCCTTGACAAATAGATAGGATTTAGATATATGGAATTCAGGGAAGGGAAACCTAAGTAGACGGAAAAGGTGTCTACACTATAGAGGCAGGGCACTAAACAGTGATACTAAAGAGATCATAACAGGCACAAGTACTGTTTTCATGGAGCTTATGTTTTAAGGAGGAAACAAAATAATTATAATTAGTAGGTGAATCGTATGGTATATTAGAAGGTGATAAGCACATGGAGAAAAGGAAATCTAGGAAAGGGAGATGGGGAATGTGGTTTCCATTGGAAATAAGGTAATCAGCATAGGCCACAGCACAAAGACGACATTTAAACAAGGCAATGAAAAAGCAAGCCCAAAGATCACACCGGAAAGAGCTGAAGCAGAAGGGGAGCGTTGGTTGATGAAATTGTTGGCAGAATGAGGAGAGATTGCAGAGGGCCTCAAATGCCAAGCTAGGGAGTTTGGATTTTATTTTATAGGAACTGGGGAGATGTTAACGATTTTTGAGGAAAGACTAAAAAAGACCTGGACTGTGCTTTATGTAGATGACTCTGGCAGATAAAGGGAAGAGAGGAAGGAGTCAGGGAGAACTCTTGCTACTTCCTCCAAAGAAAAATTTGATTTATATAAACAATTTTTCTTCATTCGTTTAAGAAATATGTATTGAGAATTTTTTATATGCCAAAGATGGCCCCAGTCTTACAAGATAAATTCTGGAAACAAAACAGCTTCTTCGTCTTTCTGGATCCTGCATTCTAGTAGGGGGAGTCAGACAATACACATAACAAAAAACACAAGTAAATACATTAGGAAAATAAACCGTGGAAGAAAGCAGTGTTTCGTCTGTAGAACAGATACAGTGGGCTAGGGGAGTCACAAGAATGCTGGGAGAATTGTGAGGCTGGAGGCCAGGTGTAGTATTATATTTTGGCTTTTGCAAAGCAATATTCACAATTCTAGAGAAGAGTTATAAACATTTCTATAATATTCTGATATAAGACAGATATAATAAAAATAAGAAAGCACTTAAATTTAACAATACATCAATATAATCCAATGGCTAAAGAAACACAAAAGTATTTCCAAATGCCATGTCTTATCTATATGAATAATGATGTATGTTACTCATAAGTTAGAAATTCTAAGAGTAAATAATGTTGAAGATTTGTCTCTCCAGACAGAACACAGACAAATCTAACCCATGGGAGAAATACACTGGACTTTAAATGATAGAGAAAAGGAATGTGTTTCTCGAGGTCTTGATTCCCATGAGAAATAAGATAACTTGTTCCCTGATACGTAATGGCTAACTACAAAACTTTGTAAAAAAGTTGCAGAAAATTAATGATTACGTCAACTTCAATTTCAAGGTATCATTGTCGTTCTAGCGACAAATTATTTCTCCAAAAGCACTAGTTACAAAATTTTCAATAGTATTTTCTAGCAAAATATTTACAGGCTAGATCAATATACATATTGTAATGATTTTCATCCATGAAACTTACATTATTCTCAAATTAGACTTTGAAATGAACAGACACGTTCTTGTATTGTTTAAAGAAGTCTTTTGATTCCTACCCAGAAAAAGGATGACAAAAGTCCAGCAAACCTCACACTGAATGACTTAATTGGCCCTCTAAAGCTTCCAAATTTAGATTACTTTATTCATTTAGCAATTACAACTTAATGCCTCCCTACTGTAATGAAAAATGATGGCTACTACTCAATTGTGATATCACAAAAAGAATGCCCACTTTAGAAATAGACTGCATGATACAAGTAATATATTTTAACAGCAACAAAGGGAATTTCTGCTTTTGATAATGGTGAAGTAATTCACAACAGAACAATCTCCTGGAGAGAACAACTATAAACTTGGGACAAACTATAATATATGATTATCTGAAAGCACTGAGAACCAACCAAAAGTAAGCATAAACTAGAAAAAGGGAATGATACAAGGTAAGTTTCCTAGTATTTTAATCCCCCCCCCCCCACCGGGCACACACACATGTGGCACAGTGCAGAGTGGCTTGAAGGTGGATAGAAGTTCTATTGTTTTATAGCTTGAAAAACCAGAGATCAGACTTACGGTCTACTACAGATAGCAGAAAGTGAAGAAGGAAATCCTGTGTCATAACCCTTCAACCGAAGATCACCAGAAAATGAGGAAGAACATATATCATAGGGAAACATGGTGGGTCTGATATATTCTAGAATTTGGGCTTGTGTTATGATCTTTTGGGGACTCTTTAAGGAAACAGAGTTTTGCTCTGGATTCAATGTTAAGAAGTGGAGGTAATTCTATGGTTGGATATCTTACTATTTCTTATCTAAAGTCTGCTAAAGAAGTAGCAGTCACTTATCAGCAGCACAGGGGAAGTTTAGTCGTTCTCGTGGATTGGATAATGCTCCTGATTTTGTCTGTTTCTGAACATGATGATAGAACGATCTTTTTATTTTGATTCATCATGGTCACAGAATGGCCCTGACAATGGTATTCTCATGATTTTTTTTTTGTTTTTTTTTTTTACCGTGTAATAGTAGAATACCACACCCTATTGTGACTGCCTGGCTAACCTCTAACAACATCAAGGCCCACCTCTTAGTGCCAGGCTAGATCCCAGCTGCCAAGGTCTCCTTTTCTCTTTCCTGTCTGGAAAGGAAAGAACCACAGACGGAAGCTTCAGATTCTGCATTTAAATTCTGCCCAAATATCTGGCTAAGTCTTGAACTACCTCTGTTTATGCAGAGTCCAGACAGCCTGGTTAAAGTTAAAAAGGCGCAAATGTTTTAGCTGCTGCCTACTGCAGATAAGACAGCATTTCGACATGCCTGCTTTTAAACATGTCACTCATTTAGAAATTTCAGGGATTAACCACCTGCTAAAACAAAAAATAAACATTTTTCAGAAGACATAACAGAGAGCAAAATGAGATCCTGGACAGAATTAGACATATGAAAAAACAAGAAAATGTCACTAATACTCAAGAATAAAATAAACCAATGGGAATGACAAGTTGACCAATGCCATGGATCAGCTAACAGTTATTTTGAAGCAGCTATTATAATTATGATCAAGGACATAAAGGAAAATAGTAATCAGTAAACAAATAGGAAATCTCTGCAGAGAAATACAAGATAATATATTAACGGAAATTCTAAAAGTAAAAAATTTAGTATCTGACAAAAATTTACTAGCTGGGCTTTGTAGCAGATAATAGACCACAGAATCAGTAAATTTGAAGTAAGATTAATAAAAACTATCCAATTTGAAGTCGTTAAAAAAAATCAAGAAATAAACAGAGCCTTTGTGACCTGTGACACAATGTTAAAGATATAACATATGGATCACTGGAGTGATAGGAGGGGAAGAGAGAAAGAATGTGGCAGAAAAAAATATTTAAATATATAATAGCCAAAAATTTCCCAAATTTGGTAAGAGATATACATTTACAGATTCCAGTATCTCAGGAAACTGCAGGAAGAGTTTCTAAAAATTCACATCAAACTAATTGATTACAACCAGTTACGGATTTCTTCATTCTTTCTTTACTCCCACTGCTTCACTTAACTAGCTGGAAAAAAAAAATCAAATCATAGCCAATTCAATTTCAAATTGCTGAAAACAAAACCTAAGAAAAAACTTGAACACAGTCAGAGAAAAGGACACATGATACACAGAAATGCTACAAAAGATGACTAACTTCTCCTCAGAAATAATGGAGGCCAGAAAAGTCCATTGAAAGAGAAAACTCTACACTGAGAATTTTATATCAGGTTAAAAATATCCTCCAAGGCTGAAGGTGAAATATAGACTAAGTAAAAATCATCACTTGTGGTATACAGACCCACACTTCAAAATATGGTAAAGAAATTTCTTTAGCCAGAGAAAACTAGTATCTGATGGGTATGTTTAAGAAAAAATGAGCACACAAAATGGAAACAAAAAAACAAACAAAATACATATATATATACACATAAATTGAAACTGGCTGGTAACCCCAGCACTTTGGGAGGCTGAGGCAGATGAATTGCTTGAGCCCAGGAGTTTGAGACCAGCCTGGGCAACATAGCAAAACCCTGTTATCTACAAAAAAATACAAAAAAAATTAGCTGGGCATAGTGGCTCATGCCTGTGGTCCCAGCTACTAGAGAGGCTGAGGTGGGAGGATCACTTGAGCCCAAGAGGGGTCAATGCTACAGTGAGCCATGGTCGTGCCACTATACTCCATCCTGGGCGACAGAGCCAGAACCTGTCTCAAATACCTAAAACCTGAAAGTTAGTAACAAAACAGTTATGGATAATAAGCCCAAGTAAAACAAATTATAGTTTAAATGTCCATTATGATAAATATGAACTCACTGACATTTCCACAATAAGTTAAAATGATTTTGCAGAGTATAGCTTATACACATCAAAATCCTTAGAGGCTCTAAAACTGTATCAAGTTTAGTAGCAAGTATTAGTTTTAAGGACATTGCTTGTTAGCATCAGCCAATTAGATATTCTGGACACAAATGGGGAACACACTTGGGCAATCAATATAAAGAGCATCTCTTTTGTGAAATTAATTGGAAAATTAGATTTTATGTTTAAGTATAAATTCTGAACGATTCACTAAAAGGGATCAAAACAGCTTTCAAACTAACCGCTTCTGTTGATTATGTCAGCTTCCTTCACCACTTGCATCTTAATTTTAAAACAAATTAAAAGACACCAGAGAATGAAGGCAAATATCCTGATACTTCAGGTCTGCTTCCTGAGGAAGTCCTTTTATATGAGTTACCAACTTATTTACTTTCATGCCCCTCATCGTTTTAGCATGCCTTTTGCACCTTGATGGATGGTCTCTATTATGAAAAATCTATTATAAGGATCAGAATTTGCTTTCATATGCACTGAAATTCAACCTTTGCAGGCCAATATCATTTACACTATGTTCAACATATTATTACCTACGTTAGCAGAGCGTTTGAAGACAGGAAGTTTAAAAATACACTTTTCTGAAAGGTAAAGAATTTATCAGAACAGGGAAGACGCTACATGATCCTGAGCTCAAGAGTAACTTTCTGTTAAGCATGTAAGGGGGAAAAAACACTAGACAGAAATTAGGAGTCTTGAATTCTAGTTTGGCTTCAGTGGTAACTATGGCAGAATAGGAAAATCATTTGGTTTCATTTCTTTTTGAAAACACACGTACTTGAGTATTTCGAATGTTCATTCATATAAAGGAGTGGTTTAAAGTATGTTATATCTACAATAGCAAAGTTGAATTCTATGGAAATATGCTTGATTTCATTTTTAAGCATGTTTCAAAGAGCCTATGGGCTTTAATATTCGTTTCATTTAATATAATAAAATCACCCAGAATATGCGAAAACAAAAATCATGATTGGGGGCCATGTGCATCTTCAAGGACAAAGGCTTATGTATCTACACAGCAGACAAATACCTCTGAAAGTTTGATCCACAAACAGCACGAAGAAATTCAACTGGTGATTTGACAAAATAATTTCAGGCACCAGTTGATGGTATGACTGGTGGAACTCGTAACACCTGATTTTGCCAAAAATGTAAGTACCATATTCCAAAGGCATATAGTTTGATGTAAAATTCTCAAGTACAGCTACTTTTCTTTGATCATCCAAATAATTGTGTTCCCCTACAGAACAACACCCCAGCTCAATAAACAAATTTGACATTAGCAAAAATTCAGGCTCTGTTAAAATTGTCTTGCTTCCTCCTATTGCCAAAATTTTTGCACTGTGGGTGTCATAGGATTGTGGCTTTTTATTTTTTTAAATAAAAGATTCCTTTTTATTTTATTTATTACCCCAAACACCATTATTACTCTGCATCACTATTTAAAGAGTGTCAGAAACAAACAGAATCCATGTGAGAGTGCTCTGGGATACTACAGGAAGAATATAACTTTGAGGTCACTTACACTCAGCTTCAGGCACAATTCACATTTCTCAAAAAAGATATATCAGGTGGTACTACCCAGACAATGGAGGGTGTGAAAAGCAGAGTTCAACTACCTTGAAGGAGAGCACTGGCATGACTCAGGCAGGAGATCAGTGCTCTAGCCAGCCAAGTGGGGATCCAAGTCTGGGATCCATTCATATCAGCATAAATTATTCCCCTCTATAATTATTGCAAAGACTGAAGTGGTTCTATCATTGCAAAAGTAAACTCAAGCATCAGTCTGGTAATAGTAATGATATAGATTAATAATAACATACACTATAAATAACTGTTTATTCTTTCATTTACTATTTGGTTGATTTTTTTTCTTTCTGGAGGCAATTGGGACTACAGAAGCAGCTGCAACACCAGCACTTGCCATTCTGCCAGTTGTTCAGAGAATGAACCAATTAGTGGGAATGGGTAGCAACACACACATTTGGCAGCTATGTTTGCACAAAATGAGGGTACTTTTTAAAATAAGACACTTTGATGCAACATCATGGTACCTAAGAGTATTGTGGAAGAATCTGACATGAAATACTTTCAAACAGACAGCCATGGGATTCCTGTCCTCTATAATCCCAACTCACGGCCCTTGAATCCTGTTGAGATCTTCAATCTGCTGATCCCACATTGCACTCCTGCCACCTGATTTCTTCCCCACCCAGCTTGAATTCTCTCATTTATCAATGCTGTCACTTTAATGTATTCACCTTTATTTTCTTGCTCCTCTTGCTTCATCATTCACACAACCTTAATTAAATCCAGCTCTCTTCCTTCTTATCTTACCAACCTTGCTCAAAGTGGCTACAGAAAAATGGTCACTGATTTCAATCCTACCTGCTTAATCCTACCTGCCAGTTATTCTCTAGACCATTCGCTATCCCACTTTCCTAGACTTGAGAACTTCCCATTTCTCCTTAAAGTCTCTAATACATCCTCCACCACAATCTTGCCTCCTTCTTCACAGAGAAATTGCAGCAATCAGAAGAGAAGATTTAGAAGTTCCCACCATGAAATCTCTCCACCTAACTACTTCTTTGCCCGTAAGTCCGACTTTGTTCCTGTTAATATGAATGAATAGACCATGTTCCTAGCAGAGGACAACCTCTCTATTTGTGCTCTGGATCTTATGCCCTGCCTAAGACCTTCTTAAAGGCATTGAAATCTCCCCTCCTCACTCTCCGTAATCGTCAATTTCCTCTTCTCTCTTAAGTCATTCCCTTTAACATATAAGCATGCTAAAATTTCTTAATTTCAAAAAATCTTTAAAATATTCCATCTCTTGGCCCTCTTTCCTCTACAGCCCCTGTTTTATTTCTCAAATATTTCTCCTTTTTATGGTAAAACAAAATAATAATAAATAAATAAAATAAAGCAAAATGAAAACTTAAAAGAATTATCTGCACTCTCTGTCTCCATTTCCTTTTTATCTTGAACTCTTAATGTCACCAAAGCCAATGGACATTAGTGAGTCCTCATCTTCCATGACTTATCAGCAGCATCTGATACAGTTGATAATTCTCTCTTTGAAACTTTTCTTCATTGGCTTTGAGGACACCACTCTCTTGTTTTCCTCCTCTCATTCTGATGTGACTTCTTGGTCTCTTTTGCTTATTCTTTCTTATCTCTTCAACTATTAATACACCCCGAGCTTAGTACAGAAAGTGTTCTTTTCTCTCCACAATAGTCCTCAGCTGATGCCATTCATCTCCTGGTTTTTAACACTGTAATAAGCTGTTGACCCCCAAGTGTGCATTATACCATAGAATTTACTCCCAAATTCCAGAATTATAGAACCAACTGCCCACTCGACCAGTCCTATTGGATGATAAATAAGCAGGGCAAACATAGCATATTCTAATCAAAGGTTTCTGTACCTTTCCACCCCCAGATAGCTCTCACACTTCTGTTAAGACTTGTCTCAAAGTTGTCAGTAGTACTGCCTTCTCCAACCTCCCTTCTAAAAATCTCTTTCCCTTTCCTCTGATTTGGGACATTTAACGTTCCTTTTGCCTACTTATTTTATTTTCCTGTTAGTAGCAATCACTACCTAATATTATATATATTATATAAACATATATTTTTTTTTACTGAGTTATCTTTTATCCTATTGATCTCCCTCATAAAGGACAGGGTTTTTTTTGTTTTTTTTTTTTTTTCCTTTTTTTTTTTTTTTATATCCCAAGCACCTGGAACAGTGCCTAAACCATAGCAGGCATCGAATATGTACTTGCAGTATAAACGAAGTATGCTAGAAATAGAATGCATAGTTTCCATTTAAAAGTCAAACAAACTTCAAAGCCTCATATTCACAGAATTGTGTGCACTTATCATTATTCTATCTGATTTCTATTTTTCTAGACTTCTCCTTGATTACTCTCCACAGTACAATGTGTTTACATGTGTTCAGGTGTACTTGAGAAGAATGATATATGCATCAAAGTTCTTTCCATATTGTAAACTAGGTACATATCATCACATGCACATCTGCGTGAAATGAAATAAACAGCTTCATGATCAGATAGCTTGCCACATGAAGCCTTTCTCTCAGAAAAGGGCCTCATTTTCTTTGCTCTCCATATTGCTCTCCATTCTCCTTGCTCTCTGTATTGATCGGGCCACCATTTTCCGGGCAAACAACACTCTTTATGCATCGCAGCCAATACAAATTCTTCTGCTTGAAGTATCCTTTTCTCTACTACATATTTATTCTTCAAGATCTTATGTAGATTCCTCCACACCTCAACTTACACCCAGGTAGAGTGATTTATTCTTTCCTACATGTTCATATTACTCTGGTAGTTAATGTCACATTCAAATCATTTGTTTACATGCCTATGTCCCACACTAAATTAGGAGCTTGTTATGGGCATAAATATATCTTTATCTTTAGCATCTAACCAAAATCTGGCACATAGAAGATATTCAGTCTTTCCCTAAGGCACTAATCCACAAGTGATGACTTCATGGAATGCAAATACAACTCTACCTTTATAAACATATTTTTGGGAAAATCACTGTCAGAAATAAGGTTTTAAAAGCATTATTGTCAAGAAAATAACAAAATAGACTTCCTCATATTAAGTAATCAAGTCTACCAGTCAGAAATAATTTTTAAAAAACTATAAGTAATTTTATACTAGAGCTTCAAATTTGAACATCTGACCTATCTAAAATTATTTGTATAGAAATATAAATGAATTGCTTTATTTTTTAATTATAAATTTGTTTCTCAATTAAGACACATGGCATTAAGATGCTTATATAATCATTAAACCCAAGAAAACTAGCTAAAAGTAATGAAATCACAAATAGATTTTTTTTTTTTTCACAGCAAGGTTGGGATACGTCTTGTATTAAATCTTTAAAATTTCTGTAACCAAAAGGAGAATTTTTAAAAGTTAATTAGAAGCTCTTATTTTTGTTTCTAGTTGTGAATGTTAAAATGGCATATTTAATGTGGCAATATTCATTTTAGTGTAAGAATTTGATTCTCATGCTGTGTTAAACTCATTAGTTGTATTAAAGAATGATGCTAATACAAAGTTGTAACCAAAAATTGTTAATTAGAAAAAATACCTATTTTCTTTCATATTGCTATGATGAAATAATATTCAGATTAACAATAGTTGAGGATCTTAATGTGTAACTTTTATGTGAAATTTTCATCACACATTTTCCCTATTTTCTAGACAGATATCTAAATTTTATTTTCTTTCAATTTAGTTCTTACAGAAAATAGAGATTGCTTTCAACAGTTTCTCTGAGAGCACCTGCCTTTTATAACCTTATTTTTTTTTCATTATATAATAATTTTAAGGCTACATTGTCAGCTGGAGTGTAACAGTGGTTTAAAAGTTCAAATGTTAAATTTTCCACCCTGATTAAAAAAAGAACCACCATGTAATGACAATTCTTAGAGTCCTACAAATGGACTTTATTATTACTATTTCTTTTTGAGGCAGAGTTTCACTCTTGTTGCCCAAGCTGGATTGCAATGGGACGATCTCAGCTCACTTGAACCTCTGCATCCCAGGTTAAAGTGGTTCTCCTGCCTCAGGCTCCCAAGTAGCTGGGATGACTGGTGTGCACCACTACGGCCAGCTAATTTTTGTATTTTTAGTAGAGGTAGGGTTCCTTCTCTATTTTAGCTAAAGAAGTAACTCTCTTTCCTAACCAATTCTGACATTAACCTTCCTTGATAATCTTATTGAGAAGTGTCCTAAATTTGTTTTACTGGAAGAAGAAAGAGATTATGAGGGTACAAGTTTCCTTTTTTTGCTTTGTATTTCCAAGAATATTTTATTCCAATATGTAAGTGTGTGCGCAAGAAGAACAAGGTGTTCATTGGTTTGTCCTCTTGAATGCAAGTGGTAGGAAGCCAAACAAATTGAAATCCTCAGTGTCTACTTCTAAGAGGTACTTGAGGTAAACACCTAAAAGATGTTATTGGAAGAACAAGATAACCTCTCTACTCTCACCAAGGAGCCAGGAGGAACTGGGGTAGCCATAGTGTTTGTTTATTTGTTGAATGCTACAACGTGCCAAGCTATAGGAGATAATTTCTCATCTCCACCTCCAATGTCAAAACAATCTTACCAAGAAGTATTATAATTTCCATTTCACAAAAGAGGAAACTGAGATGGAAACACCTAGGGAAGCTGTCCAACTTACATGGTTAATGTGGGTCAGAGGCCAGACTCAATGCTGGTCTCACTTCATTCGTAGCCAGTGTATATAATAGAAGTTGGTCTGGGAAGAAGATATTCACTTATAGTAAGCCTCATCTCCCTCTCTTTCCCAGGACATGCAAGGCATGGGTGACTTGAAGAGAGAAATGATTCCATTCCATAGCTTGACAGAAGAAATAACCTTCCATATTCATAATTTGTCTCTGAGTTATTAGTCAGGCTGAAGGCTACAAAATCGATCATAACTTCATAAAAAAAGGTTCTCTGTAACAGTGTTTCCAAAACAGTGAAGAATTGAACCATTTGGGGATCTTGTTAAAATATGTAGATTCCTTTTTTTTTTTTTTTTTGAGATGGAATCTCACTCTGTAGCCCAGGCTGGAGTGCTATGGTGCAATCTCAGCTCACTACAATCTCCACCCCGCCAGGTTCAAGTGATTCTTCTGCCTCAGCATCCTGAGTAGCTGAGATTACAGGCACCCATCACCAAGCCCGGCTAATTTTTATATTTTTAGTAGAGACAGGGTTTCACCATGTTGGCCAGTCTGGCCTCAAACTCCTGACCCTAGATGATCCACCCCCCTTGGCCTCCCAAAGTGCTGGGATTACAGGAGTGAGCCACCACACCTGGCCTATATTTGGATTCTGTAAGGTGGGTTGAAGCCTGAGACTCTGCTTGTAACAACCACTTAGGCAATGCTGATGCTGCTGGTCTACAGACCACATGCACAGAACGGTAAAGCTCCAGGCTAAGATAAGACATTTATCCTCACCTCCTCCTTGCAATAGTGGCTGGAGTATGAAGGAGCACCAATGAGGAGCCCTCCACATGAATTTTGGCAAAAAAGACTGGCATGATGAATGGACTCTATCCAGAATTAGTTTTTCATGTATCAAATTATTTAGCCCAATTTTCTTTCACTGCTCACATTTGATACTTTATAGTCTCTTAGAGAAAAATATTTCTGATTTCATGTATAATTGACATTTGTTTTCAGCTTCAGTAAAATGGAGACTGCAAAAAACATGGATTAAAACAAGTACAGATTTTTGGCTGGGTATGGTGGCTCACACCTGTAATCCCAGGACTTTGGGAGGCTGAGGTGGGTAGATCATCTGAGGTCAGGAATTCGAGACGAGCCTGGCCAACAAGGTAAAACCCCACCTCTACTAAAAATACAAAATTAGCCAGTTGTGGTGGTGCACATGTGTAATCCCAGTTACTCAGGGGGCTGAGGCAGGAGAATTGCTTGAACCCGGGTGGTGGAGGTTGCAGTGAGCTAAGATTGTGCCATTGCACTCCAGCCTGGGCGACAGAGTGAAACTCCATCAAAAAAAGAAAAAGAAAAAAAAAAGAAAGAAACGGAAAGGAAACAAACAAACCAAAAACAACCAAATAGAAATTTTGAACCATTTAATTTCAAAAACTCATATTAAGCTCCTCAAGTCGTAACTAAAATATACATGAACTATGTCCTTCAGGCTCTATTAGGAAATGGGCACAGGAAAATAATCAAGAAAATGACTCGGTTTTGGGAAAGTACATGTAGTGGGAGAAACAGAATTGTAAATAGAAAAGCATAATAAATTATGTGGCATGCATATGTGTGAATATTTTGGGGGAACAACCCATTTTTCCTAGGATTACTATCAAGGCAGTGACCTTCAAAGGTACAGAAGACCTATGTCTATAACTAGCATTCTCTTAGAATAAAACATTCCAGACAGTGAAAAATGTGTGATTACTCATAGGCATAAAATAACAGTTTAGTTTGGTACACTGGTTAGAATGGTTGTTGAGATGAGTATGAGGAAACTTCCAGCCTTCTGCAATGGAACTTAATTCAGGCAACCTCAGACATAGAGCATTCTATAGCTTCAGGAGAGAGAAACATGAGAAATGCAGAGTTGATAACTTTATCAAAGGCCTGCCAGTCACTGGTCATGGTTAAATGTGTTCTTTCAGGTTCGGGGGATATGAACTATTAATAGATATAGTAAGAGTTTAATACCAATTTCTTTGCTCCTAACTTAGATAAATGGAACTCGCAAAGACTTTTCCTAAACTCTAATGCACCAATCATAAAAGAAAGACTTGTGATTCCCAGAGTAGCAACTGTATATTAGGAAATAAAAGTTACCATCTGCAGCACCATACAAAGGCTTGCATGCACAATGAGACTTATTGTAACCTGGGGATCCACACAAAACAGATTTTCATATACTCCTGGCCAATCCCAGCTTCTTCTCACGTTTTCACTTTTGAAATAAAATAGGGATAAAAATATTTCATTTTCTGAAGTGTTTCTTTACCTTAGCATATAGTGAAAGAGTAATTCACACAGGTGTGTGGAAGAGGTTGTCTATGATATTTAGAAGGGATGATTTATATACTCTGGCTCTTTTTATAACAGTGAGAGCACCTCAAATACAGTGTGTGTAAAATCTTCCTCTCGAAGCATGGTTATAGTAACATAGCTGGCAAGCAGTCCTAAGTGGAACCCTGCTCTTTAGACAGATGTACACACTGTATTACCCTAAAGAGTCTAATATCTCCATCTAAACAAGGAAAGCACAAAAAATAAGACTAATAAATTTTCATAGGCTTTAAGAAATCTGGCCCCTAACCTGAAACCCAACCACTTAAATGGAAACTGTATCAATAATTTATCTAGAAAGCTAATTATAGGTTACCTGCCCTACTTACAAAAATTGCTTAATTTCAATTCTCTTTTTTTCTTACATGTCTGTGGCTTGATATTTTCTAACTTCTGAGTTTTGTTTATTCTTTTCAGGGTTTTCAACAGAGAACCTTCAAGCCAGACACAGGGCTGAAACAGGAGGCTTAGTACTACTAAGGACATACTTTAAAATGATTCTTACGTAGTGCTGTAGTTTAAGGACAAGTGGAAGACCAGAGGAAACAAATGCTTCTACCTCCTCATGATATGGTGTGATCTTAAGGTTTCTAAAAAGTGTTAGGCTGACTGTAATGAAATGGGAATTCTACCATCTATCAATAAGATGATGATATATTTATAGACCATGAGCCACAAGAGAGCTGTGCTGGGCACTTTCAATAAACCTCAATTAAAGTGATCAATATTGCTAAAAGAATCTTTAAAAGCACCTCTGACAGAAAACTTCTTTGAGATTAGTTTTAAATGCTGAGATAGACGACGTTCTTCAAGACACAATGGGAAGTGAATTCCAGTGTCCAGGAATATAATTGCTAACTGCCCTAAATTCCAGGGTCTCCAGGTTATGACTTAAATGAATAAAATCTTGATGAATTTGTAAATAAAAGTTGTTTTTGCCTTTTATACTTAGGAAAGGAAATGTGAGTAGTATCTTAAGACATCTTGTGCTAAATCCCATTGACCATTTTATGTTTTCTTTTTCCATCCCAAATGTTAAACAGTTCTTCCTCTCTGACAATTCAGATGTCACTTACTAGTCATAGTTTGCTTAAGATCCCACCTCTTTACAAATCCTTTCCTTTGTGATCTAGTTTTATTAAAATCTGTATAACCAAAACCAGTTCTTGATTACAGACTCTTCGAGCAGTTGCCAGGTGTTTTTAGTAAGTCTTAGTTCCACAACTGAAAACAGCGTCCTACAGGCAAGCTTTGTGCTATGTTATGCCTTACAGATCCCATATTAATCGGCAGTGCTAACCAGTATGCGATAATTTTGCTCAAAATTCAAATAAAGCTGACACCTTAGATGGGCTTTCAGGCCTCTCATCTTAATTACTAGCTCAGTTAGCAAAGCATAGTCATCTTCAGATGAGACCTAGAAGGGCCTGCATGCAAAGAACTAAAGGGTGATGGGAGTGGGAGATTCAAAAAAACAGCTATCTTAGAAAGGAGGAATGGAGAGGGAAAGGGACTACAATTTCGCCAGACTGATTCTAAATACTTGTTGATATGGATAGCGAAGTTCTTTTTTGAAATATCACAAGAGCAAGCACTCAAGTATGATTTCTTACATGGAAAATCCTGGCAGAAGGGAGATCCTGGGACTGTCCTAGTGTATTCACCTATTAGGTTTCCAAACTAGCCAACCCAGTGAAGCGAATCGCTCTTTGTTGAGCCAAAGCTAGTTACACTATCTTTTCCCACTATGTTGGTGTCTTGATATTCACTTATTCATTCAGTCAGTCATTGAACCAATGTTTAGTGCACATTTTTTTTTTTTTTTGAGACAGTCTCACTCTTGTCACCCAAGCTGGAGAGTGATCTCAGCTCACTGCAACTTCTGCCTCCCAAGTTTAAAGTGATTCACCTGCCACAGCCTCCTGAGTAGCTGGGATTACAAGGCACCCACCACCACACCCAGCTAATTTTTGTACTTTTAGTAAAGTCAGGTTTTGCCATGTTGGTCAGGCTGGTCTCGAACTCCTGCTTTCAGGTGATCCGCCTGCGTTGGCCTCCCAAAGTGCTGGGATTACAGGCATGAGCCACCCTGCCTAGCCCTATTGCATGTCTTATATCTAGGTTGACATGATTTGAGGTACTGTGAATACTGTTGTGAGCAAAATGAATTTGGACCCTAACGTCAGAAGGTCCTGCCTCCTGGTAAAGATATTAATCAAATAATAACACTAACCTAAAATGAAACATTGAAAAAACAAAACAAAACAAAACACCTGGTAAGTGTAATGAAGAAAAAGCATGATGAGCCCGGAGCACATTTTACAGAGAGCATCAATTTAATGTCTGAGCAAGCAAAGAGGGTGAAAGAGTGTTCTGGCAGAGATACCAGCTTGTGCTAAGGCCCTGAGATAGAAGGCAATATGATGCTCTCTAAGATCTAAAAGAAAGGCTCTTCGTAAAGAGCTGTATGAATCCAAGATCAAGAATCCTCCAGACTTGGCCAGCAGTTCCTTAGCTTGGCATTTGACCATTTGTGGTCCTTTGAGTGAAAGAACCCAGAGGGTTCAGTTCTCTGCTACAAACCAGAGAAAGCCCTCCTCCCTGTGCCTTTTTTTATTTGGCTGGCTTTGTGCTTTTGTGGGCAGTGCTTGGCAAGATCATTCCAAACTTCTGGAACAAATCTTTGAGTGGCTTCCAAAGTCACCTGGGATTTGTTGCTTCGTGGAGAAAGTCATAGAAACTTCAGACAGAAAGGATCTTAAAGACACCTGAATTTCTTGCAGGACTGGTCTATTAGAGTTTCTTATAGCAAAAGTGATCTGTTATTTAATTATTATTTCCTCCCCCAGTCCCAGACGGGAAAAGCTGAGCAGCTGGCTCTGGAGTCTTAGCTGAGGTCCTATTAATATGGGAACTTCCTGAGCTACAATGCTTCAATTGGAGTCATGATGCGTCTTCTCCTCCATTGGCTAACTGGCTGGCAATGAGCCTCTTACTTCACAGTACACAGTATTGTTAGTTTCCTTAAAGATTCCAAAGTTTGACTTACTTTACTGATTTAAAGAGAAAAAGAAACTATTCTGATTGTGTTCCTCCACATGGTGAATATTAGCTAAATTTTCAAACACCAATTAAGAACATTTTTTATATCATCACACTCATTTAATTCAATGTATTCTTAGTGTGCCTAGGGAGAATGGGCAAAGAATCTGCAGATTAATGCACTGCTTCTCGGAAGCAGGCTTATGTGACAGAAAGCCCTCCTTGTGATGAGAACTAGGGAAAAAAACTAACTGTCCTACTGTTGACTTTGTATATTTTACCGGTCTCGAGATGCTTGAAATGTACAGTGTATGCTTTAGTCTCTGTTATCTGTGAAACTCTTAGGCTGAGAATTCATATTGTAACAAAGTTCTAATCTTTGCTAAGGTACACCTAATGCAGTCAAAATAGCAACATACATTTATTTATTTTTTACAATTAAAAATCTGTTATCTTCAGAGTAAGCAGCTGAGATCTTAGAATGCCACAAGCTATGTGACTAAGAGCAAAAGCTGAAGGTAGGAGAGACACAGTAGAAGAAAAATGTTCCTGAAATTGAACATAAAATTAAAGTATTTTCAGTGCAGTCTTTTATCATATTTCTGCTTATTTAAATGTTATGTTGCCACATAATAAGGCTTTGAAACATTGAAAATAGAGTTTAGGGTAGTAGACTTTGAAAGTGTTAAGAGAAAATGGACGTCAGAAAGCAGTCCATTACTACTTAAGATCTCTCAGAAAGTTAGCTTTGCTTAAAAATATTTCAAGAAGAATTCAGTTCGAGTAAAATGTTTGCCTGAAACGTAATTGTTTTATCAACTTTTCCTTTTCATGCCACAGGCATCTTACAAATAACTAATTTATTCTTGGGAAGTTTTCTGTTTTCCAAGCTCTAAGCTATAGGACTATAGGAACACAGAAATTTGTTTCAAAATGTGAATTTTTCTTTTTTAACTCTCATTAAGAACTCATTGGCATCTTGAATGTTGTTCTGGTAGCACATAACGGTCACTGCAAAAATTTTGTTATTTCTGGATTTTCTCATTTCTCCCTTGATGGTTTCTGAGCTGTGAACTATTTTCCACATTTTAGTTATTTTGCTACTTTTAAAACAAAATTCCATCGGTGGGAAGTTTCTAAGATTGTGATTCTTTATATATACACATTATCTGGTTTAAATATGAGTGCCATCCAGCTTCTTCAACAGCCAACGAACTCTGCTCTTAGCTTTACAAATATGGTCCTCTAATTCTGAACATCTGCAATTTCTCTACATTAAGCCACTGCACCTGTAGTCATCAACAATATTTAAGAATGACCTGCTAATCCTCTTAGGAACTTTGAGGTTCATGTTTTCATTATATCACCTATTGTTTTGTTTGCTGTTCTACTATAATTGTATCAATTTCCCCAAAGCACACCATGTACCAGAGTCAAATTGTCTACATGTATAAAAGCAGGAGTCAGATCTACATGCTGTATTAAAGTTCCATTTCCATGGTTTTAGTAAAGAGGTGAATCTTATTGCCTCTGTAAGCTCTTAGCTTTATCAAAATTATTCTTAATGGACACCAAGAAAATCTGGGCTCTAACTCTCATCCTATGGGAAGGTGTTGATGACGTAAACACTGGGAGGGATATCCTTCAGGGGAGCAAATGTTATACTTAAAACACTTTTCCATGCTGTTGAAAGCACTGTACTCAAGTCTTCCTTGTCCTAGCACAGAGATGACTCCATGCCATTTTGCAGAAAGGATTGAAGTTTTTCCAGATTTCTCTAATTAGGAAACTACCATACAATTTAAAGTATTTTTTTTTTTTTTTGCACAAGGCACACACTATTGCACTATTTTGCATCTTCATGCTGCCTTCTCTAGCGGATAGTGCCTCAACACTGCACCTCTTGCCTAAAATATAAACCCACTGTATACTCACATAATCATCCTAAAACGCTATGCAATAGAGAACCAATTTCACCCACCCCCAAACAACACATGCTCTTAATTAGTCCCTCAAACACATAGCTCTCTGCTAAAGCACATCCTGCCTCTGCTGGCTGGAGCTTTCACAAACCAAAGACTAAATAAAGGAACAGTGTGGCTGCTGTAGCACCTCCACTCCCTGCTCGGTACAGGAAGGAATTCTTTAATAGGCACATGTGTAGTACAGGACAGTAGTACATTCCCTCCCTGCATTCTCACGCGGGGACACATCCTTTTCCTTGTACAATGGATCATAATTCAAAAAAGCATAAACATGGTAAGACAGAAAAACACAGCTTTTTATTTTCGAGATGGATGATACAGGAATATGTCTCTAGGTTTTGTTTTTTTTACCAGTCAGCCCTGCTGAAAGTCCCAATGTCAACTGCCACACAAGCATGAGTCTTTTTTTAGAGAAATTGTTTGTGAGCCCACTTAACAAAGTGCTGCAGGTCACATCCAAAAATACATATAATCTACTGTTTTAAAAATGGAAACCTATGATTGCCAGAAAGAAATCTTCTGCAAGCTTTGCTCTGGGTAGTTTGTACTAAAGTAAAACCGTCACCACCCACTCCCCATTCAAGCCGAGATTTAAAAAGGCAGCGAACTAAAAGGAACCACAAGTCAGTCCGTCCTCATCAGAAAACACAGAGATCAGAGCAAATTACAATGCTAAGGAAAGGCTCGACTACTCAAAGACCATCTCCTCGGGACGAGACAGAGATATGGAGCCATTTTTCACTAGGTTCACAAGAAAATGTCAGCTCACAGCTGCTAGTGCACTGCCAGAGCGCATCTTAATTTGGTCCAAAGGGACTCAGCTAGTCACCCTCGCAGAACATTTTCTTAAAGAGTCCCCATTACAAATGTGATTCCCTCAGCTTCGAGCATCTTCTTGTTATATAGTCTGTGGCAATTGCATGGCACCGATCTGCATCCTATTCAAAACTAAATGCTTCCCCCCACTTCCTCTTAACATCATGTGAATTAGACACTTCTGAGTCAAAGGGGAAAAAAAGAGGAAGAGAAGCTTTCTCTTCCTACTCCCCACCCTTCTCCAGCTTCTTGACTAATACCTCCAGGCAGTTCACTTCAGAATGGAGCAGATTCTTGACCAGGGCACTATGGCAAATTGGCATACAAGCCTCTTGCTATCACAGAAAGCACAAGCAATGCTTTCTTTGTAAAAACACAGGAAAACACACATGCTGGAACAAAAGACCACTCTATCTGCACAGCAAGAAACAAGAGAAATTATGTGTTTGTTTTACACACATCTGTACCCACTGGTTTTTTAAAAAAGGCTTTAAACCTATTTTAATTATGACACATTGTATTTTTCCCCCAACCAGGTCCCAATAAAATCAATTTTTTAAGCTTCTGCCTCGATAGGAGGTAAAACACACTGCTGGAAGGATACCTGGTGGGTGTCTTTGTTGATGGGTGCCATTTCAAACTTATTATATTTGATGTCCATTATGTGGGAAATAAAGATAAGGCAAATGCACTTGGTTCTCTGAATTATTCTGACATTAGAAGAAATGCCAAGTCAGCAGATATTTGCTGTTTACATTTCACAATAACCTAATCATGCAATTGCAGCTTTCTGGAGCAAAACGCTAACTGCTCTCCAAACAGCCACCTGACAATCTAGGGCTAAAACACACATTCTGACTCAGAAGGAGACATCATGACGGCTCTCCACTGGCTGTATTAAACAAAAGCTCCGCAAACAAACGAGGGGCATTTGGCAAATGAAGTGAGAGTCGAATCAAGTTTAGGTTCACATCTGGTGGAATATGGCACTGCCTTCCCCAGGGGTTGAGGAGCAGAAGGGTTTGGAGGCTATAAATAGAAAACACACACATACACACATGCAGATATTTAAGCCAGACCCGGGTCAGTTTCAGCTTACTAACCTAGAGCTCTGTTCAGAGGAAGCAGAGAAGCCGCACGTCCTCTCCCACCTTTCCATGGTCCTCAGTCAGTGTCTTCTCAAACCACCTGTACTGATCCAACCCATTCGCAGATAAAAATAATTTTCTTGATAGAAGTAGTCTCAGCTGAGCTTTGATTGTTCAACATGGATGTCTAGAATTTTCCTCTTTAAGCCAGACACAGCAACACAAAACTGCCGCTGAGCTCTTTTGTTTTCCCTCCTCTCGAAGATGAAGCATGCAGCACTTCTCTCTCTCTCTCTCTCTCTCTCTGTCTCCCTCTGCCTCTCCCTCTCTCCCTCTCCCTCTCTCTCTTTCTCCCCTCTCTCGCTTCGGCTCTCTCCCTCCGTTTCCCTTTCCCCAACCCCCACCAGCAACCTCGCTCCCTTCCCGGTCAGTCAGGGGCATTTACATCTCTCAGCACGAGAACCTGTGTTATCTATGCGCCTGTCTCTCACTTTTGGGTTTCCTCTGGGAAAGGGAGGGGGGCGGCTCTAGGTGAAGTCAGGTGACCCCTCCATTAAAAGCCAGTGAGATGGATGGAGTGTGTGAATTTTAATATACACACAGGCACATTTACATTACAAAGCAGCGAGGAAAATCTAGCTCCTAGAGATTAAGCATTTTTGTTTCTGCTTTCATAGTCCCCTTTTAGCAATTAAGAGAAGCTAGTATAGTATAATGAAATGTAATTAAACTTTTCAGCGTTAATAACAAGGCTACATCCTTTCAGAATCATCCAACTCAATTCTTTTAAACTTGTAAGCATAACTGTTTCTTTTTCTTTCAAGGGTCAAAGAATCAGTGGTTTTACTACTTACACGCTTTTTCGAATGGGTCTTTTCTTTGACATCTATTTAAACTTATCCTAAAGTTAAATATTATTATAAAAGACAATAAAAATAATGTAAAAGGAAAAAAAATATGTGACAGAAACACCAAAGCACATAGCACAGGTAGAAATCAATAGTTTGCTATTGTGGAACTAGATTCAATAATGAGTAACTTTTTGCTCTGAGACAAATAATTTTTCCCTCCTCTGTTTCAGTGGCTGTCTTAAATAGAAATAAATGTAATAAATGTAGCAAGTATCCTCTTCTTGAAACCCAATCAAGCAAGCCTAGTAGAGAAGGGTGTCCAGGTAGCTAAGACCACATAGTACCCCAGAGACAGAAACAACTGGAAAACCTTGTGCTAACCTAATATAGCACTGAAGATACATTTATAGTCTATGGACCAAGCCCTCAAGAGTAAATCTGACACCACCTTCTCCCCACTGTGAAGTTTTTAATATCCAGGGGAGGCCATCTTTTCTATCTCTACCACTGAATAGAAAAGATATGTAATCTGCTGTTATGAACACTGTAAAGAAAAATGAGATAATACCATTTTCTTTCAAGGGTCAAAGAATCAGTCATTTATTTGGAACACTCAGATAAAAAGTACTTTGTAAAGCTAAGTGATAATTAGAATGAGGACCAACAAGCATCAGAAGAAGACTCTTATTTGGCAATTGGTGCTGTATCCATGGATTCTCAATTCAAGGGCACGATGATGCTGGTGCCACGGCAAAAGAGGAAAACGGGGAGAGCTGACATAAAATCACATTATCCTTGCCACAAAAGATAACATTTCAAACTCTTACACAAAGAGCCTCTCCCTCATTCCAGAACGATGTCAGAGAGTGTTGCATTTGCTGCTTGGACTGAGGACGCCAGCTGAAATACACCCAATCCACTCCATCAACACCTAAAATGAGTAAGAACTATTCACTGCTCTTGCTGGCTTTGTACTTTAAAAGCTTTACCTTGCATGGAAAAGATCCTATTTAAGCTTTTAAAATAAATTATATGCTAACTGGCTGCAAATTTAGCTTCAGTTTGTGCTACAAAAATTGGCACCAAAACACTGGACAATAAAAAAAAAAAATCTTCCCTCGAAAAGTTAAGTTGCCTTAGGCAAATTTAGAAAGACCTAAAATGTTATAGGAAAAAAATATAAAGGATTTCACTTTATAGCTTCTAATAACCAAATCTGCTGCTCTTTCACCTTTTCTTTTTTCCCTCTAGCATTGGCTGTTTTCCTTTTGCGTTTAATCAGAGTTCTGTTTTGTTTTGTTTTGTTTCCCCTACTTCACCCCTGGCTTTTGTTCTTTTGGCCATGGAGTCACTTTCCTTGAATGTGCAAAATGTTGGCAGGGACAGAGAGTGAGAAAGACATCTTACCTTAGATCAGATAATGTGTGAGCTTTAACCCAAACACTGGTGTATGGCAACTTTCAGGCTCCATGCTATTCTAACAAAGAGACTTGATAAACATGGAATGCAGACTGCATATATTTTCTATTAAAAAATAGAAAGATCATGACTTAAAGAGGCCTATTAAAACTCACCAATGACAGGCCAGTGCAAAAAAAAAAAAAAAGATTAAAATTAATTAGCAAAAACAGTATAGCAACTAATGCTAGCCAACTTTTCAAAATTCAGTCCAGTACTCAGGGAATAAACTGAAGTGCTGACATAGGGTAGAATAAATCTTTACTAACACACTCATTTATTCAACTAACTTTCATTGAGCACTTCTTTTGTGCTAGGCATTATACGAGGCACTGAGGAGTACAAGGAAAAGAAAACAGTGTTTTTTCAGAAACTGAAAACATGTCCCCGCTAACATATAATAGATGTTAGTACCAAGTGCTATGGAATGTCAGAAAAAGAAGAAAAATTCTCCTTAATTGGAGGCAGGACAGTCACATAGAATAGGTAACCCTTGAACTTAGCCTTTAAGTATGTGTCAGTTTTCTAGGTAAGAAAGCAAAGGCAGGGGATTTCAGGCAAAAAGACACAAAAAACATGAACAAACCTAACGGGCTGTGAGTGATCTTGTATGTTCTGCCCAAGAATTTATGCTTCGTCTAAGATGCAATAACAAGTTATTTAAAGTTCTTTGGCTAGAAAATTATATGTTTTACAAAGATTATTTTAGCAGCAAGGTGACGGGCAGATTACAGAAGTGTTTTCTAAACTTTCCTAATTATAAGAATTACCTGTACATTATAGTAAATATGTATATCACTGGGTTCCATTCCAAATCTAGAGGAGAAGTCCAAGAATATCTATTTACAAGTAGTATCCCAGGCAATTACTATCAGAAAGTTTCTGGAAACACTGGTTTTGTAGTGTTTGCTGAGTACTAGAATCACCTGTAGAGATTTTAACCAATCAACTACAGCCCACCTCTAAATTACTTAAATCAGAATACCTGGGGATAGAACCCAGCACTACTGTTGATTTTAATCTTCTAAGGTGATTCCAATATAGCTGAGGTTGGTAATCATTGGTTTAGAGAGAGGCAAGACAAAAAAAAGACTATTTAAAAGCTGTTGTAGAGAATATTTGAGTGAAACAACAGAATTCAGCTAGCTCAAATAAAGGAGTATTAATGCTACAAAAGGCAATAACAATGAGCTTTTTCAGATGCAGGTATTGATCGACTTACGACCTATGCAACTTACGACCATTCGACTTTACGACCACAATTGCTAGCCACGACTGCTCCCGGTTGGGCGTACGACAGTGCGGACCAGCTTCCGGCAGCACTACCATCTGTGCATGCACCATTTCAACTATACATATAGCCTACTCAACTTACGACCAAATCGTGTTACGACCGGTCTGCCGGTCCCAATCGTGGTCGTTAAGTCGAGCACTAGCTGTAACATAGGAAGCACAGTAACACTATATGAAGCCTCACAGGACCTGGGGCTAAGAAGCCACTAAAACCCAAGAATCCTCTTCTCCCTGCCATTAGAAGCTGTATAATTGCCCCCTTTGATTCTTCCTGTCTTCTATTCTTTTTTCCTTTTTTTTTTTTGAGAGGGAGTTTTGCTCGTCACCCACGCTGGAGTGCAATGGTGTTATCTTAGATCACTGCAACCTCCACCTACCGGGTTCAAGCACTTCTGCCTCAGCCTCCCAAGTAGCTGGGATTACAGACGTCCACCACTACACCCAGCTAATTTTTGTATTTTTAGTAGAAACAGGGTTTCACCGTGTTGGACAGGCTAGTCTCGAACTGCTGACCTCAGGTGATCCATCCGCCTCGGCCTCCCAAAATACTGGGTAAACAGGTGTGAGCCACCGCGCCCAGCACCTGTCTCCTGTTCTTAACCAGCCTCCTTTTCTTGCATCCTGTCACCTCCAAGGCCGTGTTGTCTTGTCAATTCTAACATCAGTGGGCAAAGACTGTATTGGTTGTGCTGATTTCCTTAGTTTGCTCCTGATCGCATCAGTTATAGCCAGTGTCTCACATTCACTTTGCAGGAGCTTGGGCAAAGATTTTCTGAGAAGACCACAGGCAAGGCAGACACACCTAAACATATCCAATACAGATACAACAGTTCAAGCAAAAAATGATTAAGAAGGCTTGAGTAGGCCAGTATTAGAAAAGACTAAATGTCCCCGATGCTTTTCAGAAGTGGAACTCGCAGAACCTGGAGACTAACTGAATATGAGGGTATGGAAGAGAAAAAGTCACCACGAAAGAAAAAGTTTACCTTCATTTACTCTAGTTGCTATGTTATAATACAGACACCGCTAAGAAACTATCCATTTGACTAGTCAGTAGAGATATATATTTGATTTTGAATGCCACACTTATATATATAGAAGCCTAAAGGCCAATGGAAGGCCAAAATTTAATCAGGAAATTTAGACAAATGGGGATAGTTACATACGGAGTTGTATATATACCCAAGATTGTTATGAAACCAACTGAGAGACCTATTATCTCTTGTGGACACCAGGGACTTTTTTACATCTGTGCCTTTGATTCCCCTTCCTGAAATGGACTCTCCCTTCCTTTCTCCATCTATATTTTATCTATTTTATCTCTAAGGACTCCCTGATAACATTGTGCACATGAATCTACCCCATCTCTAGTACAGTTTAAACTTAAGGTATATAGCTATTACAACAGCAGCAGCAGAAATAAAAAATACTAATATAAGGTTCTTCTATTAATATTGAAGGATTGGGCTTTTTTAATTGTCACGATAACTTGGAAAATGAAGTGTGGAAAACCTAAAGAACTCACTGAAGGTCAGAAAACTAGTAAGTGCAGTTTCTGGATGAAGACTCAAGGCAACTGGTGCTATGCAGTTAACATTGTATTATACCTTATTCTTGAATCACCTGGAAACCAAAATTTAGTTGTTGATTACATTAGTAGAGAGCATTGTTAGCTGTTTTGCTTTCTACTCTCTTGTGAACCTGCAAATATCTCCATTTTAGGAACTGGACTCTATCTCTGGGTTTAAAGCCTTTCTCTGTCATTTTTGGGCTGTATGACCAAAGGCAAGTCATCTAAACTCTCTGTGCCTCAGTTTCCAGACCTATCTCATAGACTTACCATGAGGATCAAATGAAATTTTATGTTTAGCATTTAGTACAATGCCTAGAACTATTATGTTCTCATTAAATGTTAATTATTAATTTTATTACCATTATTGTTATTAAAAAGTAAGAAGCAAAATCCCTCAATGAGATTTTCCTTATCCAGAGAAAGGATAGTTTACGTAGCTTTCAGATAATTTATGTAGCTTTAAATCATTCTGGTTTTACCAAGCTCCTGTTGATTAATCAAATTAGGAAGCTATACTTACTAGTATTTAACTAATCATAAACTACATATATTACTTTATAATTAGATTAATAGTGGACGGTCTCTTGAGATATTTGTGATCTCTTTTTGGCAGGCAGAAAGTAGAATGTGCATAATTTCTAAAAATCCAGCACTTGCATTTTAGCAATAAGCTAATTATTCATTTTTTTAAAAAGCAATTATATCTGCTTTACCTATAAACAAGTCTTTTTTCTAATTAAGTATTTTCATTATTTCCATGGAACATGTCTGTACATTCTAAGTTTACTGACAAATAAAACTTCTTTTAAGTACGTATCACACTTGTCAGTTAAGTACATGTTTAGTGTAGATATGGCATTGTGCTCATGTAAAATCAAAACCAAATAAATAGTAAATCTTATCTCACAATGGGAAAAATTCTGCATGGGAATTATGATGGTCACATTTTTGCAAACTATAGATAAGCATAACCTCGAGAAAATTGTCTTCTTTTTTCAATAAAATAAAAGTTGTTGATCCTACCAGGTAAAGATCCTACTCTTGATGATTTGTGTGAGGGTAAACTAAATGATTGATATATGATATGATTGAACATTGAGTGTGTATGTACATTACTTTTGGGTTGGCAGCTATGGTGTTTGCAGAGCCAGGATCTATGGGAAATTTCTCACGCTGTTTCATGGACTATTCACTTCTTTTTGACTGTTTAGGACAAATTAATACATTTTCTGTCACTGTCAAATGTATGCTGCTCTACTTGAAGATGTGGGTGCCTATATAAATATCATAGAAAATGGTTAAAGTTTGATTACCCCATTCTAAGAGAAGAAAAGCAAAAAGGAGCAAAATCATCCTTTGGGTTTTTCTTTAAACTAACCAGCCAAAACATATGTTTTAAGAAAAGCCTCTAAATATAGCATAGTGTCAAAGAGGCACAGCTTCGGCAACCCTGACTACACTATTTCCTAGCTGTGTGGTACCAGATAAATTACTCATTTGTAAAACAGTCCTCATATCACTTGTATAGAGTTATCAAGCATTAAATGACACGATGTATGTAAGGAGGTTAGCGCAGTGCCTGGTACACCACCACCATTATCACCATCACCATCAATATCATCATCACGACCACCATAATCATAACTACTACCATTACCACCACTACCATAATCTTCACCACCGCCATCAGTATCACCATCATCATCTTCCTCCTACTTATCATTATAGCCAAAGCTTGTCACGTACCAGACACTGTTCTAAATAAGTGCACAGTGCTAGCTTCCACCATTATTATTACAATATTTTCTTTTACTGGTTTCAAGTTATAAAATTGCATATTTTGAGCCAATTACCTTGATATAAAACACACTATCATAATGGGCCCTAGTCAAAGTAAAGGCATCCATTTAAATACCTTCCAGTATATAAAGTAAAATGGAACATAAACTGCTTTCTCCTTTATTAGTCTTTCTTCTCCATAAACAAGTCTCAGGATCAGTTGTTGCACACGGAAGGACCCGTCTAGATGATTTCTAAGTCCTCTGAGTGTAATTCATCATATATTAACAATATGCTTCACATGATTGAAAGGACCGAAGCACAAGTAGAAGGGCTGTCTGTACCAGGTGATCATGAATAAATTCCGTTCTTGAGCTGCTCTTTATGGATTTGCATTTCTGATCTCATAATGAATCATCCCAGTTTTGATTTCTGCAAACCAGGCCGAATTGGGATCTTTTCACCAGAGGATCATGCTTTTCCATAATCATCTACATTGCCTTGTGAACCCAATAAGATGGGCATAAATGGGGCAAAGACAAAGTTTGCCAGAGCTGAGCCTGGACGAAATTTTGAAACGCAGTTTATTGTCCATACCTTCCACTTCTTTTCTCTGCACTTTATTCCACTCGGTGCCACTTTCCCCATTCCCTTAGAGTCCTTCCTGCTTTTGATTCTCACTTCATAACAAAATCAAAATTCAGTAGAATAAACTGTGTAAATTAGTATGTGGTTATCTAAAGTAGGGCTACTTTTTGTCTTGGTGACTTTGGATGATTTGTATAATCTTTCAAGATAAAAACATTTCTTAGAAGTAGAAACTAAAAATAATTTCTGGAACATGTAAACTATGGCCTAAAATGTCTATTTAAAGGACTGAATTAACTGAGCATATTTCTCATAAAGTCCAATTTCAAATTAGAGTAATGGAAAATGGAAAGCTTAGAAACTATATACTCTGACCTGGGTAACCTAGCACTGGAAAAAGAGACAGTGTACAGCTGCCTTGGTTTTGAATGGCAATTCTATCACAGGCTGTGTGACTTTGGGCAAGATAGCTTAATGTCCTTAAATCTTAATTTCCTCATCTGTAAAATACAGAATACAATATCTAATCTCTCAGGTATATTGTAAAAAATAAAAATAATTATGAAATTACTATAACAGAATCTAGCATATAATAGTTTCTCAGGAAACAGGACTTTCCTTTTCAGCCTTTTTTTGGGAGGGGGGTGGGGAGCCTAACTCTGTTGCCCAGGCTGGAGTGCAGTGGCACAATCTTGGCTCAATGCAACCTCTGCCTCCCAGGTTCAAGCAATTCTCTTGCCGCAGCCTCCTGGGTAGCTGAGATTACAGGTACGCGCCACCACGTCTGGCTAATTTTTAGTATTTTTAGTAGAGACGAGGTTTCATTGTTGGCCAAGCTTGTCTCGAACTCCTGATCTTGTGATCTGCCTGCCTTGGCCTCCCAAAGTGCTGGGATTACAGGCATGAGCCACTGTGTCCAGCCATTAGTCTTTTAAAGAAGTCATTCATCCACCGAGTAGCTACTTTTTTCCCCAGGTTTGATCATTGTCCATGTGTCACCTGATCTGCCCACATCCCCTTAGTTCACCTGACATTTGCCCAAATGTCTCTCACTATTTAAGTAATGTGCTCTTGCAGAAGATCTACATTTTGGTCAAGTGATCTACTTTCCTGAAAGCACCCAAGCAACTTAAAACCAAAATCAAATTAAATTGGATTGAGAAAGAAGGGAAAGATAAAGGAAGAAGAAGAGAGGATAGAAAAGAGGGAAGAGAAAGAAGAAAGAGTTACGTGCTCTATCTAGAGACCAGAAGATGGTACTGCAGAATAGTTGAGAAAGTTTTGATTGAATCACTGTGTTAGGATTAAGGAGACCTACCTTGGATAATTTGTTTAATGTCAAGGCCCTTCTCTTTGAAACACAGATATTGAACTTTTTCAAGAGCTCATTAGGCTCATAGATTTTGGTTGTAGGAGATTAAGAAGTTGAACATTTCTTGAGGTGCTTTCAACATCAAACTCTATTAGTTCATGATACTGGGAAGTGAACTCCCATTGCCTCAACCTGACTCTAGGCCGGACCCTGCTATGTGCAACATCCCATTCAATCCCCTTGGTGATAGTACTATACTCATTTTAGAGAGGAAGAATTTTTGGCTCAGAAAGCTTGGGTGACTTTCCCAAGGTCGAAGACCCAAAGGGACAGAACATGGATTAACACCTTTCAATACAAAGCCCACAGGTACTTTTTACTGCACTATACTGCCACCCTCTGGGACAGAAATTAGAAATAAAGATATTAAGAAATCACATCTTACTTAAGTGACTGGAAAACCATTGCAGATAAATGTAAACAGTCCTGCAGCAGTCATGGAAACTTGAGAAAAGAATGCCTGTGATGACAATGTGTACTGCTTACTGTTCAAAAACTGGCTCTATGAAAAGCAAGCAAACAAACACATTGATTTGTATCACTTGCTCATTTTTGTAGAGTAAATATGCCCATTATGGCAAATTTCAAGCTATCAACTCAAAGCCACTGAACTGGATTTGGGAAAAGATGTGCACAAATGTCTCTTTCAAGACAGTGCTAGCCGCCTCCAGCACCCCACTCTGTATGTGTGGATTTGTGTGTGTTCATGTGTGTTTGTACCTGATTTATAATGCCACTTTCTGTAAACACATTAAAAAGCAAAATATCAGTTCAAACATGTTTCTTAAGTCAGTAACAATGAATATCAGGAGTTTCAATTATGCCCTACTCAATACTGCCACTTTTTATCAAATTATGCATATTGCTAGTATTTCTCTTTCAGTTTCATAACATAACGCTCAATAATGATTACTAGTATTTCTCTTTCAATTTCATAATATAATGCTCAATAATCCTAGCAAATAAAAGAAAACAAAACCCCATGCTTCCAATCTTGACCTCATTTTCTTCCATGTACTGGATGGTTCTTATATAACTTTTGAATGAATACTTTTCAAGATTTCATATGAGATGTGTGAGGCTTTCAGTGAACCCAAGGTGGGGTTCCTCCAGTAAAACCAGCAGGTGATAATTATAGTATTTGCCAGTTCTGTCTCAGTAAAGGGCCATTAGGGAAACCTGAACAGAAAGGAAAAGTAAAACTGTCCCATGGCCCTGCCTTTCTTATTCCTCACCTTCTTGAAGTTCCATAACTGCTTGAATTCCTCCAGAATAAAAGTAGGATGACTGACAAGCTGTAGGAAAATTGCATGGATAATTGAGCAAGCAATGGAGTTGTCATTTGCGTAGATGGCCTCACAAATGATATTTGGATGGTTTGGGGAACGATTTCTGATGACTGAGACAATTTAGTTCATCTTATTCATTTCTTCTGATTGCGAGATACTGAGGTAAGAATATAGCAGAGGATTAAAAGTGAAGAGCCTACTGTGTAAAAAATTTTGCACAAAGCCTTGAATTATTGCACACATAAATGTGCAGAAATTTCTCTCCATCTAGTAAATAAACAAAAAGAGAAAAGATGCTTAAAGCATCTGTGCTATTGAGGGAGAAAATGGGACTGAAATGGAGGCACATCTTCCCTCTTCAAGATTTATGATAAAGGGGAGAAAAACAAATACCCTACATATTCAATTGCCACCCATAGGACAATATATTTCTATGTGAAAGGAATAGCTTGCATAGCAAAAAATTATATTAGAAATTTTAAATGAGAAATAGTGCTTTTATAATAGAAGAAATAATGCTTTAGGACTAAATTAAAGCAAAGAAAGTTAACATCAGAAAAACCATCCTAACTATTAGAATAGGTCACTGAAAGAATTCGGATATTAAAGACTCTGATGAAGTTTTACTTTGAAATCTTTAAGAACAAAAGGTAAATATCTCTCAACTGTTGTGTTTCTTACTAATAAAGAGTTAAGTTAGAGTAATGCCTTGGAAGTTCTTACATAATTCTTTAAAATTTTACAAATTTTAGGCAACTTCATAAATGATAAAATAGTGAAAGTCAAATTAAAATCAAAGTGTGATTCAGATTTTTCAAAATTCAAAACAATTTCTAAATATTAGACAGTCACCTTAAGAAAAAAAGGTCATATCTGATGAGGTGAAAAAGTAGCACAAAATGGAGTCAGAAATGATAAGCTTCCTCCAGCTCAGGAGAATGTCAGCAACTGAGTGGTAACTTGAAACACCGCAGCTCGGGTAGGAGGAGTGAAGAGGAAAGATTCACCATAGATCCCTTGGGTAGAACAAACGGGTCTTTGTGAACAAGTGGACACAAAGTCACGGAGAAGGGCGATTTGAGGGGGACTGGCTTCTAGCTTGGGTCTTTCCATTCTTCACCGTCCCAACTTCATTTCGCCTACCCTCAGCAGGCGGAGAGTCAGTGCGGGGCAGGTTAGTTCTCTGAAAAAGGAGTGGGAAATAAGTGAGTTTGATGTTAAAAATTTTGAGTGTGGAGTACTTGACAGAATCTGAGTTGGAGAGGTTCAGAGCTGGGATCCCCTAGGGGATAACTGAGCCCTCTAGCGGAAGTGGGAGGAATGGGTGATATCAGCCAGGAAGGGAATAGGTGCAAAGAAGAGCGAAAACATCAATATTTGAGGGGTGAGAAAAGATTTGGAGCTATTAAATGATGCTGAGAAAGACTGTCAGAAATAAAGAAAAATAGGGCTTGGTGACTGTTTCACACACAGACTGCCTGCTGGCCAAGCAGACACGGCCTGGGCACCGCTGACAAACGTGGTGCCAAACAGCTGTTTTGTAAACTTTGAGAGTACTAAGCAGATCACTAAGTGATCTGAGACACTGTAAGGGAAGAAGGCAAAAACACATGCATTTCAGAGCTTCGAAACCTGTTTCTCTCTCAGACTACTTTTGAGAGCTTTAAAAAGCCATATTCTTTTTTTTTTTTTTTTTTTTTTTTTTGAGACGGAGTTTCGCTCTTGTTACCCAGGCTGGAGTGCAATGGCGCGATCTCGGCTCACCGCAACCTCCGCCACCCGGGTTCAGGCAATTCTCCTGCCTCAGCCTCCTGAGTCGCTGGGATTACAGGCATGTACCACCATGCCCAGCTAATTTTTTGTATTTTTAGTAGAGACGGGGTTTCACCATGTTGACCAGGATGGTCTCGATCTCTTGACCTCGTGATCCACCCGCCTCGGCCTCCCACAGTGTTGGGATTACAGGCGTGAGCCACCGCGCCAGGTCATATTCTTAGACTCTATCTCTGGGGATTTTGATTTTTGTAAATGAGATTCCTTATCTCATGTCATTTCTTCAATTTTGACAATACTTGAAAACAATTGTTACTGGTGTTTTGTTTGTTTTACATTTTGTATTACCTTCCAACTAGTATGCAAACATCTTGATGGCAAGGACTGATTCCTGTCCTTTTGTATTCCCCCACAGCACCTAGCAGAGTGCCCAAGAAAAACAGTAGGTGCTCAATAATATTCACTAACATGTGAGAGTTACTTGATCATACTATGGCTCTTCAAGATAAAATCATCAAGGTGATCAGTACGAATGAATATAGAGGCTGAGACACATACTTGAATAAAGATTTCAGTATATTTTAATAACAGAACAAGCAACTTTTGATGCTAAAATAAAATCTGAAATGGCCACTCCGAGAAAAAGGACTGTTTTCCTGACTTAAAGCCATGTCAGCTTTATTTTTGGAGGATGTTGATTTGACTTGGAGATGGTTAAATGTGTCAGTCTGAAGGTGTATGTGTGTTCCTGTGATGAGGAAAAAGAAACATAATTATAAATGTCTCTTGATAGCCTATTCATTTACCATGCTATTTTGGAAACAGTATGTTTTTAAATTGGTTTGTAGTGTTTTTGGATGGGAGTTCCACTGTACAGGAACCTGGAGCTTTGCCCCCTATGGATTTTCTCCATTGGAATTCAATAAAGTGTAATTGAATTACAATGGGTGAATCCACAAGGTGTCAATTTCTGGCTGTTGGGTTGAGGAACCCTCCTTCCTCAAGCAACCCCACCCGCTAGTGCTGAGTTCCTGGCCCTAGTTTGTAGGCAGCAGTGCTGTACAGATGAACACCTGTGCACATTGTTAAACAGCAAAATAACTACTGTCGTGAAATCACGTTTAATTTTAGGAATTGAAGAAAAACTCCCCATATTTCTATTTTAGCACACAGGATGTGGCCTACTTCTTTAAAATGTCAAGCATAGCGACACACATATTTTATTTAAAGAATACGGAAACACTCGTTTTCTTCTTCGACTGAGTCTGGGATATAGCCTTTTTTTAATCAGGAAAAAAGGAAGTTGACATGTTTTTGGAATGGTCATACTAATTGCGTTGGCATAGTGTATGAGGGAGCTTTCAAAGATAGTATCTCATTTGATCATTATAACCATCCAATTAGGTAGGTCAAGCAAGTCTGATCATTCCAGCATTTCAGATAAAGCTGAAGCTCAGAAAGGTTTAGATCAAGTGTAAACCATGTCCAATGTTTCAGGGTTTTTTTCATTTTGTTTTGTATTTTTCTTACCAATGCTGGGGCTCAGGAAACAATATCCCAATGTATGTCACTTTGGCATGCTGAGTACTTTGGAATAAAGGATATCAGAAGATCTCAGAAGCAGCCTCAGAACCAGGGTCTTTCTGACCTTCTCTTGCCCTCCTGTCTCTTGTGCCTTATTCTCTTCAGAAGTAAGTCATAGAAATCAGAATTTCTCTTCCTCCAAGCAGGTCATAGAAACCAGAACCCCTATTAGCCAAAGCTTGTTATAAAAACAAGTTATCACTCTAATTTTCCCCATTTTTCTGTCTGGCGGTTGGCCATAAAAACATTTCTCTGACTTAACCTTGTCCGATGGTAGGTTATAAGACCCTCATTCCGGAAGAGTGCTGTCCCATACCCAGGAGGAAGAAATGCTATAACAGAGGCCAAAAATAACCTGGACAGGCTTTGCTGCATTTCTCCACTGAGTCTATTAGCATTAGATCGTACTGTTTTTGTCCAATCATATCTCTACATGGATGTCTATTCTTCATGAAGCTTAAGCATAAAAATGGATAGTTTGCTCTGTATATTTGGGTCTTTCTGATGGGCTCTGTGTCAAGCAAAACTTTGATTGATTAAATAAATCCGTTATGCTTTTCTCTTGTTAACCTGTCTTTTGTTAAAAGTGTGTATGTGTGTTCCTATGATGAGAAAAGACAGGTTAACAAGAGAAAAGCATAACAGATTTATTTAATCAAATGTTGGCTGTGACCCTTAAGATGAGTAAGAAAAGGTATCATCTTTCCATCCCTACACTATTAAATAATGCAATAGCTTAGAACTATTTTCTGCATCATTCTAAAGGTTCTCATTAGGCATGCATGCTGCCTGGCTAAGATTAACAGTCAAATAAAGTTATTAGGGGAAAAATGTATAACTCTGTGCTTATAACTATATGTTCACTAAACAAAATGAACAAAATTCAAACTAACCAAGTGATTAATAAAGTTATCACCCTACAGCTTTGTTATAACATAATTTTGAAACTATCATTTAACTTCAGAAAACCCAAATAAAGTGAAACTAATTATTTTAAAATGAGAGAAAAGATCTTCATTCGAGAAATTCTGCTAATTTTGTTCTGCTTCAAGTTAGTTTGTTTAAAAGTCAATTAGGTTTATGCAAGCCTGAGTTTGCAAACAAAATGGAGATTGGATCATTTTATTTTAGGAACCATTTTTATTAGTTTTTATAAGCCAATAATACAAAATTGTGTAAGGGTTCTATTTTAATGTTTACAAAGTTGGTAAAGTATTGAATTGAAAAGCTGTTGAAAGTTTTGTGAAATGAATTGTCAATTTTGCCATCATGTCAAAAGTACTGCCTTTGATGCCACTCACTTTTCTGCTCCAGGGAAGTATGTAACTTTTTTTTCATTTTGGTACTCTGTTATTTGTTTTCTTTTTTTGGGATTTAAAACTATGTCATTTACTCACATAATTGCTTCTCTCATGGTTATATCTTTACTCCTTGCTTTTGAGAAAGCCATACTATTTATTTTTCCTCTTTCCTGTGTTCCAGGTGCGTCATCTAACTTATTTGAGCTAAGTGCCCCTTTCTATAAAGTGAAAAGTTGAACAAGATATTCTTCATGATGTCTTTCAATTTTAAAACGTTATACAATTTTAGAGAAAAGCTGAAGGGTCACCCAATATGGTGTGACACCAAAAGACAAATATGGGGAGAGTTACTTTTTCACTCTCTGCAAACTATGCCTGGACACTTCCCTGGTAAGATGTCATAACCTAGACAAGAACACATTATGAATGTGAGACAGAGGGAGACAGAGGATTGAAGGAGAGAGATAGCGAAGCAGGCTGGGAGAAAAACAGAGAGGCAGGCATCCACTGGACATTTATGGATTTCTTGTGTATTAGAGGTAGTAATGAACCATATCGCCCCCCACAACCCCTGATAGACTCTGCCCTCTCTGTTAAAAGCAGCTCTATGTTTCCAGGTGCTCAGAAAAAAATAAAAAATAAAAAATAAATAAAACACACACAAACACACACACACACACACAAAACCTTAGTATCATCCTTGCCTCCTGTCTCTCACTCCTCGCAGCAAATCCTGCCAGCTGTACCTTCAAAATAGATAAAAATGTAACCCCTTTTCACTACTCCCACACCCAGCAGGTGGGTGCAAGCTACCCTCATGCCTAATATGGACCATGGCAGTACTCTAACTGTTCTCCTTGCTTCGTCCCTTTTTCTTAGACTCATGAACCTGTTAAAACCTAAGTCAGATCTTCTGGGTCCTTTTTAATCCCAAAGAGTTTCTATTTCATTCCAAATATAAGCCAATGTAATAAAAGTGACTTATGAGGCCCTTTAACATTTGCTGGCCGCTTCTAAGCCCCCACCTCTCTGAACTAGTACCTTTTCTCTTGTTTACTGGACTCTGGCCACAAGGACTTCCTGATGGCCCTTCTAAACCAGGACGAAGAGCCCACTATAGGGCCTTTGTGTTTGATGACCCTCTGCCTAGAACGGTCTTCTCTTCGGTATCTGTACGGGTACCTTCCTTGTTCTTTACCTTCTCCCACTTCCCCCCACTCACATATTCTTTCTAGTTCTCAGGACGCTGCTTTACTTTTCTGTAGTGCTTTCCAGTATCTGACATACTGCTTACTGCTACGTATTTCAATTATTCATCATTTTTGTTGTGTGCCACCCCACTAGAATGGAAGCCTAATGAGGCAGAGATTTGAATCACTTCTGCTCACTTAGTGCCTAAAACAGTGCCTGGCACTTAATCAGCCCTCTGTAAATACTGGTTGAAATGAATTGAACTGTTTTTAACTACAGGATGGAAAGGAAACCTTGAACTGTGTCTTGAGGAGAAGGTAGGACTCTGGATTGGGGATAAGAAGTATGGAGGCTATTTTTTTTTTTTTTGAACAGGGAAGTGTACACCACTTGGGAAATGAAAGTCTGCTTTGGGAGTATCTCATTTAGTTACCTCAGGTTACAAATAGAACATAGAGACACAAGAGAAGTTAAAGTCACAAAGACAGCAAAAGAGCACAACGTTAGAACCCTGGTCTTCAAACGCTCCTATTTCAGAATGCTTCCTAATAATTCAAAATATTTAAATTTCGAGTTTAGCCAGGATGAAATACAAACAATATTAGAGAGTATTTTTCTGTTCTACCCTGTTACTACCAAAACCATCAAGTTAATATTAGCCATCAAAAAGCTAATGCTAGGATCCAAGATGGCCGAATAGGAACAGCTCTGAAGTGTAGTTCCCAGTGAGAACAATGCAGAGGGTGAATGATCACCATATTTCCAAGAGTTATTACTGCCCACAGACCAGGAGATTCCTGGGCTGAAAAGTGCCACGAGTTTCCAGCATGGCTGTTTCAGCCAGTGCAGCAGGTCTCCACACAAAAAACTCACACAAATCTGGGTGGTCTTTTCAACAGGTCCCTGGAACACCTGGGAGACAGAGCCACCCATTCAACTGAAAAAAGGGCATCTGAAATACGGAGCCAGGTGATCTGTGTCAGTGGGTCCCACTCCCACAAAGACCAGCAATCTGAAATGCTCTGGATTGAGAGTTTCAAAGCAAGTGCAGCAGGACCCAGGATGGTCCAGCTTTGTGGGGGAAAGGGTGTCCGCCAATACTGAGGCTGTCCGCCATTACCGAGGCAGTCCACCACTACCAAGGCAGTCTGCCATTACAGAGACAGTCCACCATTACTGAGGCAGACCACCATTACCGAGGCAGTTCTAACTATACCTCTATAAACAAAACTGTAAGGAAGTTCACATAGCAGCTGGGCAGAGCCCATGGCAGCTCAGCAATATCTCTGCTGGCAGACTGTGACCAAACTACCTCCTTGCTGGACAGGGCATCTCTGAAAAAAGGCAGCAGCATGTCAGGAACTTATAAGTAAAGCCCCACCTTCCCAGGACAGAGCGCCTGGGAAAAAAGGCGGTTATGAGTTCCACTGCAGCAGACTTAGACATACCTGCCCAGCAGCTCTGAACAGAACAATGGAGCCCACAGCTCAGCACTTGAGCTCCTATAAGGGACAGACTGTCACCTCAAGCAGTTCCCTGACTCCCGTATATCCAAAGAGATACCTCATAAAGGAGAGCTCAGGCCGACATCTGGCATGTATCCTTCTGGGATGAAGATAACAGAAGAAACTGGCAGTGACTGTTACTATTCTGCAGCCACTGCAGGTGATCCCCAGGCAAGCAAGGTCTGGAGTGGACTTCTAGCAGTCCAACAGTAGAGGGGCCTGACTGTTAGAAGGAAAACTAAAAAACAGAAAGAAATAACTTCATCATCAACAAAAGGGATGTCCACTCAGAGACCCCATCTGAAAGCCACCAACTACAAAGACCACAGATAGATAAATCCACAAAGATGGGAAGAAATCAGTGCAAAAAGGATAAAAACACCCAAAACCAGAATGCCTCTCCTCCTCCAAGAGATCACAACTCCTCACAATTAAGGAAACAAAGCTGAATGGAGAATGAGTTGATGAATTGACAGAAACAGGCTTCAGAAGATGGGTATTAACAAATTTCTCTGAGCTAAAAGAACATATTCTAATGCAAAACAAAGAAACTAAGAACCTTGAAAAAAGGTTTGATGAAATGCTAATGAGAATAAACAGCTTAGAAAAGAATATAAATCACTTGATGGAGCTGAAAAACACAAGATGAGAATTTTGCAAAGCATACACAAGTTTCGATAGCTGAATCGACCAATTGGAAGAAAGGATGTCAGAGATTGAAGATCAACTCAATGAAATTAAATGAAAAGGCAAAATTAGAGAAAACAGAGTGAAAATAAATGAACAAAGCCACCAAGAAATATGGGAATATGTGAAAATACCTAATCTATGTTTGATAGATGCACCTGAATATGATGGAGAGAATGAATCCAAGCTGGAAAACACTCTTCAGGATATTATCCAGGAGAACTTCCCCAACCTAGCAGGGCAGGCCAATATTCAAGTCCAGGAAATACAGAGAACACCATAAAGATATTCCTCAAGAAGAGCAACCCCAAGGTACATAATCGTCAGATTCACCAGGATTGAAATGAAGGAAAAAATGCTAAGGGCAGCCAGAGAGAAAGGTCTGGTTACCCACAAAAGGAAGCCCACCAGACTCATAGCAGATCTCTCGGCAGAAACTCTGCAAGGCAGAAGAGAGTAGAGTCCAATATTCAACATCCTTAAAGAAAAGAACTTTCAGCCCAGAATTTCATATCCAGCCAAATTAAGCTTCATAAGCGAAGTAGAAATAAAATCCTTTATAAACAAGCAATTGCTCAGAGATTTCATCACCACCAGGCCTGCTTTACAAGAGCTCCTGAAAGAAGCACTAAACATAGAAAGAATCAACTAGTACCAGACACTCCAAAAACATACCAAATGGTAAGGAGCATTGATACAATGAAGAAACTGGGTCAACTAATGGGCAAAACAACTAGCTAGCATCAAAATGGCAGGATCAAATTCACACATAACAATATTAACCTTAAATGTAAATGGACTAAATGCCCCAACCAAAAGACAGAGACTGGTAAATTGGATAAAAAGTCAAAACCCATTGGTGTGCTCTATCCAGGAAACCCATCTCACATGCAAGGACACGTATGGGCTCAAAATAAAGGGATGGAGGAAGATCAACCAAGCAAATGTTGAGCAAAAAAAAGCAGGAGTTGCAATCCTCGTCTCTGATAAAATAGACTTTAAACCAACAAAGATCAAAAGAGACAAAGAAGGGCATTACATAATGGTCAAAGGATCGATGCAACAAGAAGAGCTAACAATCCTAAATATATATGTACCCAATACAGGAGCACCCAAATACATAAAGCAAGTTCTTAATGACCTACAAACAGACTTAGACTCCCACACAATAATAGTGGGAGACTTTAACACTCTACTGTCAATATTAGACAGATAAATTAAACAGAAAATTAACAAGGATATCCAGGACTTGAACTCAGATCTGGACCACACAAACCTAATAGACATATATAGAACTCTCCACCCCAAATCCACAGAACATATATTCTTCTCAGCACCACATCACACCTACTCTAAAATTGACCACATAATTGGAAGTTGATCACTCTTCAGCACATGCAAAATAATGGAAATCACAACAAACAGTCTCTCAGACCACAGTGCAATCAAATTAGAACTCAAATTAAGAAACTAACTCAGAAATGCACAACTTCATGGAAACTGAACAACTGGTTCTTGACTGTTGACTGGCTAAACAATGAAATGAAGGCAGAAATAAAGATGTTCTTCGAAACCAACAAGAACAAAGACACAATGTACCAGAATCTCTGGGACACATTTAAAGCAATGTCTAGAAGAAAATTTATAGCAATAAATGCCCACATGAGAAGCAAGGAAAGATCTAACATCAATATCCTATCATCAAAATTGAAACAGCTAAAGGAGCAAGATCAAAAAAACTCAAAGACTAGCTTAAGACAAGAAATAACTAAGATCAGAGCAGAACTGAAGGAGATAGAGACACAAAAAAACCTTCAAAAAAATCAATAAATCCAAAAGCTGTTTTTTTGAAAGGATCATCAAAATAGACCACTAGCCAGATTAATAAACGAAGAGAGAAGAATCAAATAGATGCAATTAAAAAAGTGATAAAGGGGATATCACCACCAATTCCACAGAAATGCAAACTACCATCAGAGATTACTACAAACAACTCTATGCACATAAATAAACCAGTAAACCTGGAAGAAAAGAACAAATTCCTGGACACTTGCCTAAACTAGGAAGAAGTCGAAACCCTGAATAGATCAATAACCTCTCTCAAGCCTAAACTAGGAAGAAGTCGAAACCCTGAATAGATCAATAACCTCTCTCAAGCCTAAACTAGGAAGAAGTCAAAACCCTGAATAGATCAATAACAAGGGCTGAAGTTGAGGCAGCAATTAATAGCCTACCAACAAAAAATTGCCCAGGTCAGATGGGTTCACAGCCAAATTCCACTAGACATAGAAAGAGGAGCTGGTACCACTCCTTCTGAAACTATTCCAAACAATCCAAAAAGAGGGAATCCTTCCCAAATCATTTAATGAGACCAACATCATACTGATACCAAAACCTGGCAGAGACTCAACAAAAAAAGAAAACTTCAGGCCAATATCCACGATGAACATAGATACAAAAATCTTCAATAAAATACTGGCAAACCAACTGCAACAGCACATCAAAAAGCTTATCCATCACAATGAAAGGCTGGTTCAACATACACAAGTCTATAAACGTAATCCACTACCTAAAAGGACCAAAGACAAAAACCACATGATTATCTCAGTAGATGCAGAGAAGACCTTTGACACAATTCTACAGCCCTTTATGCTAAAAACTTTCAATAAACTAGGTATTGATGGAACGTATCTCAAAATAATAAAAGCAATTTACAACAAGCTCACAGCCAATATCATACTGAATGGGCAAAAACTAGAAGCATTCTCTTTGAAATCTGGCACTAGACAAGGATGCCCTCTCTCACCACTCCTATTCAATATAGTATTGGAAATTCTAGCCAGAGCAATCAGGCAAAAAAAAAGAAATAAAGGATATTAAATTAGGAAAGGAGAAAGTCAAATTGTCTCTATTTGCAGATGACATGATTGTATATTTAGAAAACCCCATTGTCTCAGCCCAAAATCTCCTGAAACTGATAAGCAACTTCAGCAAAGTCTCAGAATACAAAAACCAATGTGCAGAAATCACAAGCATTCCTATACACCAATAACAGACTTAAAGAGAACCAAATCAAGAATGGACTGCCATTCACAAAAGAGAATAAAATACCTAGGAATACAACTAACAAAGGATGTAAAGGACTTCTTCAAGGAAAACTGCAAACCACTGCTCAAGGAAATAAGAGAAGACACAAACAAATGGAAAAACATTCCATGCTCATGGTTAGGAAGAATCAATATCGTGAAAATGGCCATACTGCCCAAAGTAATTTATAGATTCAATGCTATCCCCCTCAAGCTACCAATGACCTTCTACACAGAACTGGAAAAAAGCCACCTTAAACTCATAAGGAACCAAAAGAGAGGCCACATAGCCAAGCCAATTCAAAGCAAAAAGAACAAAGCTGGCAGTATCACACTGCTGGACTTCAAACTATACTACAAGGCTACAGTAATCAAAACAGCATGGTACTGGTACCAAAACAGAGATACAGACCAGTGGAACAGAACAGAGGCCTTGGAGACAACACCACTCATCTACGACCATCTGATCTTTGACAAACCTGACAAAAACAAGCAATGGGGAAAGGATTCCCTGTTTAATAAATGGTGTGGGGATAACTGGTTAACCATGTGCAGAAAGCAGAAACTGGACCCCTTTCTGACAACTTACACTAAAATTAACTCCAGATAGATTAAAGACTTAAACATAAGACCTAAAACCATAAAAACCCTAGAAGAAAATCTAAGCAACATAGGCATAGGCAAGGACTTCATGACTAAAACACCAAAAGCATTGGCAACAAAAGCCAAAATTGACAAATGAGATCTAATTAGACTCCAGAACTTCTGTAAAGCAAAAGAAACAATCATTAGAGTGAACCAGTAACCAACAGAACGGGAAAAATATTTTGCAATCTACCCCCCCCACCCCCAACAAAGGGCTAATATCCAGAATCTACAAACAAGTAAAACAGATTTACAAGAAAAAATCAAAGAAACATTTTCAAAAGTGGGCTAAGGACATGAACAGACATTTTTCAAAAGAAGACATTTATGAGGCCAACAAATATTAAAAATGCTCATCATCACTGGTCATTAGAGAAATGCAAATCAAAACCACATTGAGATACTATCTCAGGCTAGTTAGAATGGCGATCATTAAAAAATCTGGAAACAACAGATGTTGGAGAAGATGTGGAGAAACAGGAACACTTTTACACTGTTGGCGTGAGTGTAAATTAGTTCAACTATTGTGGAAGACAGTGTGGCGATTCCTCAAGGACCTAGAAATAGAAATTCCATTTGACCCAGCAATCCCATTACTGGGCATATATCCAAAGGATTATAAATCATTCTATTATAAAGACACATGCATATGTATGTTCATTGCAGCACTGTTTACAATAGCATAGACCTGTAACCAACCCAAATGCCAACTGATGATAGACTGGACAAGGAAAATGTGGCACAGATACACCATGGAATACTATGCAGCCATAAAAAGCGATGAGTTTGTGTTCTTTGTAGGGACATGGATGAATCTGAAAACCATTCTCAGCAAACTGACACAAGAACAGAAAATCAATTCTCACTCATAGGTGGGTGTTGAACAATGAGAACACATGGACAGAGAGAAGGGAGCATCACACACTGGGGTTTGTTGGGGGGGAATAGAGGAGGGACAGTGCGAGGTAGGGAGGTTGGGGAGGGATAATATGGGGATAAATTCCAGATATAGGTGATGGGGGCATGGAGGCAGAAAACCACATTGCCATGTATGCACCTATGCAACAATCCGGCATGTTTTACACATGTACCCCAGAACCAAAAGTGCAATAAAATACATATACTAAATAAATAAATAAACGTTCACCCTTGCTCTTAAAAAAAAGCTAATGCTGGATAGTATCACTTACATAATTATACTTCCTCAGTAAGAATTAGCTTTGTGTAAGCATAAAATCAGAATTTAAACTCTCACATTCCAGAAAAAAATCATTGGAAAGTGCCTGTAACTATAGAAGATGAAAGAATGGCAGAGTATCAGTATTTGATGGAGCCAGGTGATGGTTATTTAGAGTCAGTTATATGATTTTGTTAACTTTTCATGTTTGAAATTTTCTAGCATAGAAGTTTAATTATTAGAAATAAACTGAGAATAAATCCCAAAGTTTCATTCAACCTTATTTTGTTCCTCAAAAAATAATTATAGCATAGTCAGATACCATTCTCTCCATTCTCTGCCTCTTAATTTCCTCTTCACTCAAGAATACAGAATTCGTGTCCTCCTGTGTGATGCCCAGGCACAGACATGCCCTGACAGATCCCGAATGAGCTTGTGCAGAGCAGTGATCAATTTTAGAATGGTTGTGGGTGAGACCAAATGGACTTCTGCTTATTGGAGTCAAACCACGTGCTTTGGGAAAGGAAAGAGCTGCATATTCCCTTCCCTTCTCCAAGTTAGTGGCAAAATAGCAATAAAAAATGTACGTATGTGGCATAATCTTTTTTATATGCTAAGAAAAAATTTCTACTCTGTGAATTGTCTGTGACTGATGTATTATTATAGGCTTACCTCTTCCAGATTCCCAGCTTTCCATCTTTTGATGAGACCAATCAAAATGCATTTTTGTCTTTCCCATAGCTTTCAGGTTACTCCATCCAACATTTCCATTTTATTTGGTCTTTTTATCTTTCATATCCTAAGTTTAGGGTTCTCCAGATGTATATAATTTCACAAATTATCTTCATTTTTCCTTTGACTGCCTTTTCTCTCTAATCCTGGATCTCTTCATTTTTAAAAAATTTGAATTATGGGCACCTATCTTTGCTTACAAAAAAAAAGCAAAAAAGCACTGACTATAATTTAGTTTAATGTATATGACTCATAGATGTGTAATCCAGTTTAGATTTCTGTAGTTTAGAATTGAACTAGGAAAGTACTATACCTCATCATTTTCTATTCAGGGATTCCCTTTTCCCTTATAGAATAACTCCCACTAATAACTCCATTTAAGTCCTATTTCCTCTATGGTCTGAATATCATTGGGGTATTCCTGCAAGTATTATATGCTGTTATTCCAATGATTTAAGTCTTTCCAGACCTCATTGCTGCTGACATTAAGTACAATGAATTCCTGGAGACCACGTAAGGTGTGACTTCTCTACCTCTATACCCCTACGAGAGGCCCCCTCCTCCTCTGGATCACTGTCCAGATCTCACTGGTCTCCTCTCAGTTTCTCCTGGCGTACTATCTAGAGTAGATTCCCTGCATAACATTCTTCTCAGCCTTTTGTGGATTTTCCTACTAATACTAATAACAGTTCATTTTACATATTTCATTCATTTTGTGGGCTTCCACTTTTGAAAATCTATTCATTACATTGTAAGCTACTGAAGGACAAAAATCTCCTCTTTGTTGCAGTTCTCTTCCTAAGATTTAGAATAAAAAAACAAAATAAAATGGTTATGAGGATCATTTATTTGAGCTACCCAAGTCTCACAAACATATCTTTGATTTATTCTTTGTTCATCTTAGGGAAACAAGAAATCTTTCAAGTTTGGTTAATAGCAGAATCCATTAAATTTGACTTCAATTATCTAAGTAGCCAATAATTTCCTCTTACTGGCACATGCTTTCTCAGCAGAGATTTAAAATCCATGGGCGATGAATGATATTGCCTGCCGTGATGATTTCTTACTCTTCGAACATTTTGCATATTCTCTAGGACTAAACAGTGATTCTTTCTAGCTCTTTTTATTTGTATTTTTTTCTTTATTTTTTAAAATTCATTTTTATTTGTAAGTTTTATGAGTATATAATATTTGTATATATTTATGAGATATTTTGATAAAGCATACAATGTGTAATAATGACATTAAGGTAAATGTGATATCTATTGCCTCAAGTATGTATCATTTCTTAGTGTTACAAACATTCCAATTGTACTCTTAATTATTTTTAAATGGACAATAAATCATTATTGACTGTAGTCACACTGCTGTGCTATCACATACTAGCTCTTATTCATTCTATCTGTAGCTCTTTTTTAGTTAGCACAAAAATCCATAAAATTTATGGTCCTTTACAAATATCAAAATATGGGTGTTGTGGTCATATGCAGGATCCATTTTGAAGTAAATGAACGTAGGTCCTATTTGAGAAGCAGAAATGCTCAAACTGCTTATCAATTGCAAACATAAAATATACCTAAGCATATAAGTTATATTTATACTTAGAGCAATAGAGTGATCAATTGATAGGGGTCAATAGATCAATTGATTGTTAGCTAATTTAGAATAAAATTATGTATTTTGCATGAAATAATGTTTTCACTTATCCAATAAAATAAAACAAATGTGTATTCTCACTTCAGGAAATTAGAAACTCTTTGCTAGGTAGTATAATATAAAATATTAGGGTTGTACATAGTTATACGTATTAGCCTACAATACACATAGGCATGAAAGTCTTACTTGGTAATATCTGAGATATGATATGAGGCCTTGCTCCTTTAAAAAATAGCTGTTCCATTATATATTTATTTTATTAGAATCCATCCTTTAACAAAGCAGAAAGGGTTCATAAAAGTGAAAGAAGATTTCTGTTGAAATTTAATTAACAGATCACTTTGCCTTCCTGGAGTTCAGTTTTGTTTTTGTTTTTGTTTTTTGAGACAGAGTCTTCCTCTGTTGCCCAGGCTGGAATATAGTGTCAGGATCTCAGCTCACTGCAACCTCTGCCTCCCAGGTTCAAGTGCTACTCATGCCTCAGCCTCCTGAGTAGCTTGGATTACAGGTGCCCACCACCATGCTCTGCTAATCTTTGTATTTTAAGTAGAGACAAGGTTTCACCATGTTAGCTAGGCTGCTTTCGAACTCCTGACCTCAGGTGATCCACCTGCTGGGGCCTCCCAAAGTGTTGGGATTAGAGGTGTGAGCCACTGTGCTGGACCCTGTCATCATAATTAACAGTAATATTAATATCAGTGCAAATGAAGAGGGAGACCCAGGCATCTCAGATCAGCCTCCCCTTTGACTATCACACTGCATTTCAATAGAAGAAAAGGCTGACCGGCTGGTGCCTCCAGTTTCACTTTGCTGTAGGTGGCAGTCGGTGTCTTGGGGAAACTCTCCGGAAGGCACTATTTTTACTTAAAACAAGATCAAACCAGAAACCTTTCCATATGTAATTCCTGAAGCTGTAAACTGAGACCCTTTTCATATGTGATTTCTAAAGCTGTAAACCTAAGATTCTTCCATGTGTAACTTCTAAGGTATAAGCCTATATAAAGGCAGAACCTTCCTTTGTTAGATGAGCTGGGTTTTGGACAGATTACCAACCAATGCTCCCGGCTGAATAAACCCCTCTTCTTCCCATATTTGGTGTTCGAGAGATCCATTTCCCACAGCCACTCTGCTATACAAGCAATAACAAAGCTTACTCTGAGTACTCATTTTATACTTGTTATGCCCAGTATTATCTACATAAATGTCACAGATAAAAATTATGATGCATACTACCCAGAAAAATAAATGAATCTTTGAGGAATAAAGTGAGTTGCCCAAGGTTCCACAGCTAGCACAGTATCTGAGCTTTGATTTAAATCCAAGATGTCTGACTCCAAATTGTACAAACAGTCATAAAACTAGAAGATTAAATAAAATAGATCCAGAAAAACACAGCTGTGATTTTCTAAATATTAATCAACTGCTATACAGGAAAGCAAAAATGGTATGCTGGGAAAAACAACAGGTTTGAGTAGAGTGCTATAGTAAAGGCCTTTGGAGAGAAGTCCTCCATAATAGAAAAATGGGCAAAGAACAGGAAACTGGTAACTCACATTGAAGAAATACTCATGACCAAAAAAAGAAAAAGGAAAAAGAGAGAGAGAAAAGTTTAACTAATAAAGAAATGCAAATCAAAACAAGATAACATTTTCTGCTTTGAAATTGGCAAAGGTTTTTGAGGGGATATAAATTTTTTCCCTTATATTGGAGAAATTATTGAGAAACAGGCACTTTTGCTAATGGTATAATTTAGTAAACTTTCTGCAAGATAGTTTGGAATTACGAATGAAAAGCTTAAAATTATCTATTTTCTCTTCTGGAAGTTTAAGAAAACAGATTTGGGCAAAACTGTATATATGAGGATATCACTCCAGCATTATTTTTAATAGCTAACCAAAACAATCTTTTTTTTTCTTTTTTTTTCTTTTGAGATGAGCTCTTGCTCTGTTGCCCAGGCTGGAGTGCAGTGGCACAATCTTGCTCACCGCAGACTCAGTCTCCCAGGTTCAAGTGATTCTCCTGCCTCAGCCTCCCAAGCATCTGGGACTACAGGTGCCACCACGCCTGGCTAATTTTTGTATTTTTAGTAGAGACACGGTTTCACCATATTGGACAGGCTGGTCTTGAACTCCTGACCTCAAGTGATCCATTGATCCATTGGCCTGGCTCCCAAAGTGCTAGAATTATAGACTTGAGCCATTGTACCCTGCCAAGAAACAATCTTGATGTGCAAACACAGTAGGAGGTGGGTCAAATTACCATGAAGTATCCTTCAAATAGAAAATCATATAGTTACCAAATTATGTTTTAGAATTTAGAAAATGATATTTATTTTTAAAAATATGCATAGGATGCTATACACTAAATTTTCACAGTGCTTATCTCTTCCTGGACAGATTTCTGCTGAATTACTTTAATATTGTAAAATTGGTCATTAGGAATAAGATTGATTCACTGTATTACCTATTAAGAAACACTAGAGAAGAAACATGGGAGAGTTGAACACGTTTGGCCTAAGTTCGAATGCAGACTTCATCCCTGCTGGCTGTGTAATTTGAGTAACTTATTTATAAAACTGTCATAGTATTACATCTTCGGGGCTATACAGGGAATCATGGAGGAAGATATGTAAAGCCTTTACACGATAAACACTTAGGAAGTGTTAGTTGACCACCTCATATTCTCAGTTTACAGTCTTAATGCGAAAATGCAATTTTATTGTGTACAACTTCATATGAACAACAGCTTTTATAATTATTTAAAGCTGCATTTTTTATTAGCAAGTGAGGTATACTACAATGACACTGCTATAGAGCTTTATCAAAGGATGATAAAAGAGGCAAGGAACCTCAGGCTGGAAATAAATGTGAGAAGAGGACCATGGTTACAGAGCATTGAGAGGAGCATATTCTACACACCCAGCCTGTCAATTTGAACTTCCTATAATCAAGTATAAAATCATTCCAGTAAGTACAGATTGAGATTTCCTTTTTGAATTTTTTTTTACGGTTTATTTGCTTCTCATATTTCTCAAACACATTATTTAAATAACACAAAACACAAATATTGATATTCTACTGTGGATTGCATAAGCATAAATGGTTAACTGAAAAAAAGAAGTAATTTATATAGTGAAAGAGCAATACAAAATACATCAACCCAATACAACCACCCCGTAGGTCTGTAGGCGTGAATAACAAAGCTAACTAAATGAGAACATTCTCGGCATGCAGTGTGCTGTTTACATTCTTACAAAGAAAATGTGCCTGAGTTAGAATTTATACTTCAAAACAGATTCTCAAATAATATTTTTGATGTTAATATGTCATATCACCAGTATAACTGGCTCCATGTCTTTTAGGCACATGCTACATTTCTCAGATCCCTTTGAACATAGGGGTACCCATGTTATTAGTTTTGTATAAGCAAGGAAGTAACAGATTACTTCTGAAAGGCAGTTTTAAGAGCTGGTATGCAATTTGCACATCCTTTCTTTTCCGCTTTTCCACTGTATCCTGGAAACCTCTAGATGGTGGCAGCTCTATCATTCTGCATCCCAGAGAGAGGCGTATAGGGGAGAGGCTCCAGCTGATGTTTGAGAGACATGCACTGTGAGGAAAAACAAAAGCTCACTGATTTAAAGCAATGGCCCTTGACTGGAGGCAATTTTCCTCCCCAAAAGAATATCTGGCAATATCTAGAAACATTTTTTGGCTTTTACAACTTACGTGGGAGGTGCACCAATGGCGTCTAGTGGATATATGCCAGAGAGGCGGCTTAACATCTGAGAATACACCAGACAGCCTCCCCCAACAGTTATCCAATCCAAAATGTTAGTGCAAAGTTTGAGAAATTCTGTCAGTCATGGAGATATAAGGATTTTTGTTGGTACAGCATAATCTAGGATATTCTGACTGATAGATGGTTCAATATTTGGAAATCTATTAATATAATCTTACCATAATGATGGAGCAAAGGAGAAAAAAGAGGATCTTCTCAATAGATTCAGAAAACTCATGTGAGAAAAATACTCTATCTGTTAGTAAGTAGGAAATAATAGCTGTTTTCTTAATGTCATATTTCAATATCATAAAACATATTTCTCAGAACAAAAGTAAAAATATCTGATTGATATTTGGCCAGTTGAAAGAGTCCATAAAGACAAAAACTGGAAACAGTACAGTTGCTTAGTTGGTGATTGTATATCGCATATACTTTCTGCTTCAGAAAATATGTGCTCATATTCATTGATAGAATCCATGAACATGTCTTGGGGACTTCTGGTTCATGTAGGTATTTGAACAAAGTATGCTGTATCTTCTCTGTAGTTTTAAAATAAGTTTTTTAAAAGGAATTTATTACAACAGTTGTGACCTCTAAAATGAGTAGATGGTTCTTGCATCTCTCTAAGTATTTGATAATAAGGTATCCTAAATTATGGGTGGCCTCCCATCATTACACACTTATATTCTTTTTATCCCTTTGGTAATAATCAAAACTTAATACAACAATTGAGTAAGAACTGGGACCAGTGAGAACCCATACACTTTGCTATTCCAGTGACAGCACTGCCTGGTTAATCTTGGGGTGAGGGCTCAGCTGATTTGGTTGGTAGTTGTGTTCTAAGAATCTCATGAATTCTCAGGAGCTTAGCAGTGAAACTAACTGAAATGGAGGAGCAAAAGATGCTTAAGAAACGGGAATTACCACGGAAACTGCCCTTCTCCACATTACTTACCATTCAAAGACTTGTGTGGTTATAAAATTGTCAATGGAAATTTTTGAGACAGATAACATAAATTTTGGAAGTAGTTCAAATGTCTTTGGCAAATGAAAAATTGTTGTTTGTTACAGGATTTATCAGGTAAGAAGATGGTTTCTTCAGTTTAGATTTTACTGATTTTGTTTTAAGAAGCCTTTATTTGTCCAGTTCATGCAAAAGAAAAAAAGAAAAAAACAAATTCTAAAGGAATATTTTAACGCTGTTTTTCAGGAAAATTGGATTTTACGTATTTGGAAATTGTAAACATCATATACTTGTATTTTATTTTCTCTACTGATCAATTGGAGGATTTTATGGAATAAAGTAAGTTTTCTGGACATGAAATTCCAATTATGAACACTGAAACTATTGGAAATGAGGAGTTAACTTATGCTGGTTACACACTTAACCAAGATCCAGGGGCAAATTGAAGGAAAGATTCATATCATTTTCACCATTTATTTCTAATGGAAAAAAACTTGTTTTTACAGATAAGTTCTCACTATGTTTGCCATGCTGACCTTGAACTCTTGGGCTCAAATGATTCTTCTATTATAGAGTAGCTGAGATTACAGGCATGCGCCATCATGCCAGACCACTATCTCCACTTTTATTCAACATAGTACTAGACGTCCTAGTCAGAGCAATTGAAAAGAGAAAGAAATAAGCAGCATTCCAATTGGAAAGAAAGATGTCAAATTATTCTTGTTTGCAATGATCTTATATTGCATATATAAAGATAAGATTATTATGATCTTATACATATGATTATTTGATCATATAATTATTTATTATGATGATCTTATATATATGTTTATTTGATCTTATATTTAAGATCATACAATATAATAATCTCATATTTAGATCTTATACAATGATTTTTTATTTAAAAAATTTAAAAACACCACCGAAAGACTCTTAGAGTAGATAAGTTTAGTAAAGTTACAGGATATAAAATTAACACATGAGAACCAGTAGCATTTCTATACACTAACAACAATCAATCTGCAGAAGAAATCAAGAAAGTAGATACATTTATAATACCTACAAAAAAACTAAAATACCCAGGAATAAACTTAAAAAGTGACACATCTCTACAAGGAAAATTCTTAAAACACTGATGAAAAAAGTCAAAGAAGACACACAAAAAACTGGAAAGACATTCCATGCTTGTGGATTGAAATAATATTGTTAAAATTTCTATCGAACTACCAATCACATTCTTCACAAAAATATAAAAAGCAATCCTAAAATTCATATGGAATCACAAAAGGCTTTAAATAGCCAAAGTAATTCTGAGCATCTGGAGGCATCACATTAACTGATTTCAAATTATGTAATAAAGCTATAATAACCAAAGCAGCATGGTACTGGCATAAAAACAGACACATAGACCAATGAAACAGAATAGAGAACACAGAAATAAATCTACACACAGCCAACTCATCTTTGACAAAGATGCCAAAAACATACAATAGGAAAAGGACAGTCTGTTTAAATAAATGGTACCAGGAAAACTGGATAACCATATGCAGAATGAAACTACAACTCATTTTCACTATATGCAAAAATCAACTCCAAATGAAATAAAGACTTAAATATAAGACCTGAAACTATAAAACTACTAGAAGAAAACATTGGGAAAATGCTATAGCAAAAAGAGACAAATGAAAATACTTCAGGCTAAAAAGCTTTTATACAGCAAAGGAAATAATTTAAAAAGTGAAGACATAACCTACAGAATGGGAGAAAATATTTGCAAACCTGCATCCAACAAGGGATTGGTAACATGATATAAGAAACTCAAACAACTCAGTAGTTCACACACACACACACACACACACACACACACACACACGTAATCAGATTTAAAAATGATCAAAAGACCTGAATAGACATTTCTCAAAAGAAAACATGCAAATGGCAAACAGGTGTATGAATAAAAGTTCAACGTCACTAATCAACAGGTAAATGCAAATCAAAACCACATTAGGATATCATCTCACTCCAGTTAAAATGGCTATTACCAAAAAAGACAAAAATAACCAATGTTGGTGAGGTTGCAGAGAAAGGAGGATGCTCATACACTGTTGGTGGGAATGTAATGTAGTGCAGCTATGATCAAAAACAGTATGGAGGTTCCGCAAAACTTTAAAATAGCATATGATCCAGCAATCCCACTGCTGTGTGTATATATCTAAAAGAAAGGTAATCAGTATATCAAAAAGGAATCTGCACTCTCATGTTTAATGCACCACTATTCACAATAGCCAAGTTATAGAATCAATATAAGTGTCTATCAACAAATGAATAGATAAGATTTGGTATATATACACAATGGAATATGATTAAGCCATAAAACAGAATGAAATCCAGTCATTTAAGCAACATGTATAGAACTGGAAGTCACTGTGTTAAAGTAGAATTAGCCAGGCACAGAAAGACAAATATTGTATGTTCTCATTCTTATGTGGGAGCTAAAAAAGTGGATTTCATGGAGGTAGAAAGTAGAATGGTCATTATCAGAGACTGAAAAGGGAAGATGTGAGTGAAGAATGAAGAGAAGTTGGTTAATGGGTACAAAAATACAGTTAGATAGAAGGAGTACGTTCTAGTATTTGATACTACAGCAGGAAAATTATAATTAACAGTGATTTACTGAATATTTCAAAATAGCTAGAAGGGAAGAATTGTAATGTTCCTAACACAAAGAAGAAAATGTTTGAGGTCGTGGATATCCTAATTACCCTTATTTGATCATTCAGTATTGCATGCATGTATCAATACATCACATGTTCTCCTACAATATGTAAAGCTATGATATATCATTAAAAATATAAAATTAAAAAAGATTTATCTATATCACACAGCTATGAACAGCAACCTATCCTGGATAATGATCCATCTAATTATTCTTTTTTTATTTAAGTGAGCTCTAGAAATCCTGAATCCCATAGAGAAGATCAATACGAACTTTGGGAATTCAGCTTCGAAATCTGTGATGTACTAATCTCAGGTGTAGAATCAGATAATGGAGCTTTTTATTTCGGCAACATTCATTGTTTCTTTATATGAATGAATTTTAAGAAGGGTAATTGCAACATTATGTCAGCAATGTTTGCTTTTAATAACAGAAATAATAAACTTTAGATATGTTAATCACATATAAATGTAAACCAGTGAGTATTTATCAAAACACAGCGAAAGGCTTGTAATATTCAAAAGTTTTATGGTTATATCTTTGCTACACATCAGGTAAAGGTTTTATCCAAACAATTTTAAAGTTCTAAGGAGGCAACTGCCAGGCCCAGTGGATTATATATTCACACTGGTGGTGAGGGGAGAGGGACCAGGAAAAACCAGAACACTTAGAGAGCTGGTCTAGTCTTGCCCAAAGGGAAAGAGTGTCCAAGAGCAGTTCAAATAATAGGGTGCACGGCAATGAAACCTGACACATTAATAATAATGTGCATTCTAATTCCAGAGGAATCTAGAAACATACTTTGCAAAGGAACAGGGTCACGCAATGGCACAAGATACAAAGTACTTGTTTTATTCTTTCTGTTCAGCTTTCTCTAGGTAAGTGACCAGGCGATAAAAATGAACAAAAATAAGTAACATGTTGTTTTTAAAATACAGATCAAAGGGCCAAGAGAAAAACTTCATTCTTTACCTTTGAAAATTGCTTAGATGTAGGATTTATACAGGCTGCATTCTGGATTGGCAATAAATCAATTAATAGTTGTGAAAACTACTGTATTTCTATGATCATTAATTCATCTTATATGAGAAATTGCTCTGAAGAGGGTTTCAATTATCCAATTTTGTATCAACCCTGCTTTACAAATGACAAGTCAATTCAGTCAATGAATTATCTCAGATGGAAAAAATTCAATGACATAAGGTATTCTTATCATGTTGACAACCATAACATTAAGCCAAACAGAAAATGAAATGAGTTGCTTTGTCAGATTTTCACTTCTTGGTAAATCCATTCATTGACTATGCACGCAGTCTCTCCTTACGAAAATGTGGGCTGGAATGGGCCTGATGGGCTATATGGCCCTGCTGCTCCTTGCTCTTCTATTTATTTTGTTTCTTTTCCTTATTCTTCTCTTTGAGATTGGTCTTTGGAAACCGGGCTTCAATCTTTAGGCTGCAGAATGGATATTGAATGACAGGCCACAGTCTTGTGGTCATTTCCCAATGGAGAAACGCCCATGCCTTTCTTTGACATTTATGGACCACAGTTATTAAACAATAATTTTCTCTCTGAACTATAGCCAGTAAAATGTGCAAGTAGAGAGCTCTGCAAACTTCCATGCTGAGCTCAAGTTGCTCATCTGTATTCCAGCTAAGGCAAATCTAATACACACTTTGTAAAAAATAGCCAGGCTGGAAATGTATATCATGGCCTAGCAGGTGAATTCCAAAGGCCTTTGCCAAACATCCTATGTCTACTCATGTTTACTATCTTGCAAGAAGATCAACAAAGACATGAATGATGCTATTACAACTGGAATTTCTATGTTTTGTGGATGATTGCCATAGTGCTCAGTTTTGGGGCTATGCAATTGTTGGGGGATAATAACTACAGTGACTTTTACAATTTATTCCTTAATTGGTCAGGACAGGTCCTCGTCTGTCTTTGCTAGTGTCCCTTTTATGTCTTGCTGATGATTTGCAGAGCATGTGCCTGATATACTACAGCTTTCAGGAAATAGGCAGCAGACAACTATTGAAATGAGATATGGTTGTTGTTGAGAGCATACAAGGGGCTGTATATGACCACTCTGTACACTGGCAGAAATAAACATCGTAAACACAAAATTCTGTAAGCATTACTTGGTTTGGCCTTTATGAACACCAAATGTAAACTCTAATAACAGAAGCAGGGGAGAGTCCTGAATTCAGAAGATAACACGAATGTCAAAACGATTCACTGAAAACCGAAGCCACGCTTATGAATATTTTTTACACCATTGTGTACACATGTAAGTAATACCTATGGTTTCTGTTATCAACCTCTATTTCCTCCTTTCTAAGGAAGTGGTAAAAAACTTTAACCCATGTGGCCAAGGATATAGATTTGTTCCACTTTGTACTCTTCTGTGTGAGCTGCATGACTATTTTTCTATGAGTTATAATTTGAGGAAAAATATTTGCTTCTTGTGTCAGGGCACCAATTTTTGCTTTTGTTATTCCTTCAAATTCAGTCTGAAAGTAGAAAGTCTTAATTCCTCGGAAGTGCTTTTCTCCTGTATTTTTCAGGCTCCTGGTTGAAGATGTGCAGTGCTGTTGCTCTCTGCCTTTCTTATCTGAGTATTTTGAGATTTTTCTGCCAATTACCAGCTCCCTGTGGGATCAGCTTTTTTCCACAGAACTTTTTTTAAGTATTAGAGTTTTTGTGGAATATGTGCTACAAAACATCAGCTATAGTGATGGAAAGCAGCATTTCTTTTGAGCAGAAATATTTTATTTTACTATTTAGAATGCCTTAAAATAGATCTTCCATTATATAAAATTTATATTTTAACACTTTTTTTTTATATTTTAACACTTTATATGCAATTTGATTAAACTTGCCCCTAGCAGTTCTGTGGTATGATTAATCTTACTACAGTAAATATTTTGAAAGTTTTACCACTATTTTAATTTCCCAAAACCCATGGACAAGAAGCTTTAATATTAATCTATGGATTCTTATTAAACTCAGTAATACTGGGATTATCTATAGATAATTAGCTATTGAATTGTCCAGGCAGACTAACTTTTATAACAAACAATCCCAAAATATCTGTGGCATTGGGCAAACAAAGCTTATTTTTACTCACAATTCAATATAGGTAGGCATGAGAGGTGATGGAGGAGTGGGGAGAATGAATTATGATCCACATAGTCATTCAGGGATCCAGGTCTTCCCTGCTGTGGCTCCCTTCTCCTCTAGGCCTCTGTTATCCTTTCTATTCAGATGGAGGCTTAATGGGAGAGTCCTAAAAATAACTATTCTGGCTCACAATCAGTTATTCAAAACTGACTGCTATGTGTCCAAGAAGGAAAGAAGAACATGGATATTCCTTATAACTAGTAATCTCTCATAGAGATGAGATGATTTAACATCACTGTCTCAAGGACAAAAATAGAATAATTTTTGGTCCATCATACAATTACATTTTGTCTTAGTTTTAACATTTAATTTTCATTGTATATTTACATGCAAAAGTGAGATTATAATAATACCACTCTGTAGCTAATACATGAAAATGATTCTATTGTGTCTTGCTCAGTAGGACTTTATGTTATTTTCTTAATGAGAGTAATGATTCACACTGAGCCATCCGTATTTCCTTGTTCAGTTTTTTTGTGATCAATGGCAGGCATTTGTAAGATGCTTGAATGGGGTTTCAGGTTCCAAGTGAAATAACAGAGAAAATTGAACTTATCTGACCATGAAAGGCAACCTCTAATTGAAAAGACAAAAGTTAACAGCCATATTTAAAGAAATAAAAATAGACAAATGACCTATGAGAATATAATTTCATAAAAACCAGGATATAGACTTTTATTTTAGCTACAGAGTTTAATGTTTTATTGTTTAATAATTTAAATGATTGAGAGTGTTTAGGGATGTTTGATCATATTTGGACAATGCATTGTATTGCTGGCTAAGAAAAATGAATGTGTCTTTTTGAGTTGTTAATGTTTAACATTTGGCAAGAGATTTAAAGACTGAGGATAATAATTCAAAACAATTTTTTCTCAGCAACAGGAAACTTCATAGGTTTATTTAGAAACAAAGAAACTGCAAATTGCCTGATTTGAAGTACAGAACCCTTACTTCAATAATCAGAAGGCAAGCACTTCATGTCTACATATCAGCACCATTAGGTTTGCTCTTACAGAGCACAGCCAAGATGAATGATCTGGGAAAGCTTCAGAATTGTGCTTAAAACGAGGTTTATAATTGGGGCTTAGATACATTTTGATATCCAGAAATGAGGCACACGCTTTGAGGCCATTATGTTCCCCAAAACCATTATTGATAATGTACTGTCTACCAATCATCCAAATTATGTATGTCTGTATATGAAAGGAAAGTGTTACCTCTGCGAACCATGTAGGAACCAGAGAGGAAAATAGATTGATAGCGTGCAACTCAAGTAATTAATAAAAAAGGTTTTTTTGTTTGGTTGTTTTCGTTTTTTTGGGTGGTACACAGGGATTATTTCACTTAAAAATTGTAAAATTAGTTTGCCTTCCAACATTTCATGTAAGTCATTTAGAATAATTCAAGTGTAAAGCAGGGACTTCAATTTTTCTAAACTACCATACATCAAGCCCTTTCTGTGTGCCAGGCTCTGAGATCAGCAGCTATCATGAGTGATTCATTTATTACCATCTTATAAGACAGACGCTACTGTTATCCTTTCTCCTCCTCTTTCTATTGTTACCATTAAACTTGTTCATTTGTTAAATGTTTAATGGTCATCTAATATACACCAAATACTCTGAAAGGCAAGGAGGAAATACTGCACAGAGAATAATCTGCAACTAATATAATGTCATTTTACTACATTATGTCATTCGTTCTGAAATCCATTATCAAGAGTTTTCTGTTCCTCCAGATCAAGGGCTTTCCTTTCTTGGGCTCTTACATAAACACTTCCTCCTCTGGAAACACTCTTCTCTGTACTATTCTCCAGGCTTTCGTGCCTAGGATCTTAACTTAAATATCACTCCCTCCAAGAGATTTTCCACGATCCACCAATCTAACTTAAATTCCTTAAGTTAACCTTTCTCATAGTCCTTCTTCATTCTCCTTTATCCCACTGAACACAATTTATAACTGTACATTCATGAATGTTTGTTTAATGCCTGTGTTCTAAATTTAACTATAATCTCCTTGAGGGCAAGAGTCATGCCATTTAGGTTTTTTTATATGCAAAGCTCAAGGTTTTATATTTTGTTCTAAGTGCAAATAGAAGCCATGTATTTGGCTTTTTAAAAGTTCAGCGAAATGTTCCAATTTACGTTTTAAAAAGCCCCAAGACCGCTCATCATGCACTTTACTGGATAAAATTGTGTGGGTTCATGTGGGAAAGTGCCAGCTAAACTAAGGGAAGCACAGGAGTGGAGCACAGAGGACTTTTAGGGCAGTGAAACTACTCTGGATACTACTACTATGTAATGGTAGATACGTGACATGAAAATATGAATTTACCTGACCATGAATGGAATCCCATAGAATGCATGACACCAAGAATGAACCTGAATATAAGCTACAGAATTGAATATACAGTATTAAAAGTGAATTCTAATGTTAAGTACGGAGCCTGGGTGTCTTGTATGTTCATCAATTGTAACAAATGTAGCACTCTGCTGTGGGATGTTGTTAGTGAGGAAGGCTATGCATATGTGGAGATAGGAGGCATATGAGATATCTCTATACCTTCTGCTCAGTTTTTAAGTGAACCTAAAACTGCTCTAAAAACAATAAAATCTAAAAAGAAAAAAAGACCTCTGACAGCTGTGATACTAGACGTCTTGGATTTTTTTTTCAGTTTAGCTCTCTTGTATATCAATATTTTAATTTTGACTTTTAATATTAATGATCATCATGAAGTGTCCGTTTTTATACACGTGCACCTATTTGCATATTATAATATATATAGCTACACAGAACAGATAATCTTTAATTTACATGTGCATTTTAAAAATATGTCCTCCTTTTGTCCTAAACATTAGTATACTTATCAGTCAAAACAAGGTTGCAATAACAGATGTTCAGGAGTTCTACATGTGTTCTACATAAAGTGTTAACTGCTAATAAGAGCAAGTTAGGAAAATAGTATTAAATGCAATATATCTAGGACTGGCATAATTAAGGAAGAAAAAATATCAAAGCCATAAAAATACTTTGATGTTGTATGAAACTTAGGCTCTAGCAAATATAATATTGATGGATTATATGGCTTTTCAAAGTTTTTCATTCGCAGTTAAATCCAAACTGAAAAATCAGTGCATTAAGATCAGAAAAATCTGAAGTCTTGCATTTTTTTTTTCCAATGAGCAAAGTATTATAAAGTATCCTGTAAGTTAGCAGTTCTTTTGTCATTCTGATCCCTGCTACTTGAACTGATTTCCTGTTTGGAATCTGAACCAAGGATTATTTAAATTTGATTTGAAAAATGTCACTAATGAAGCATCAGAAAAGGGGCAAAAAGGAAATGCTGAAGCAAGGTTTGAATAATATTTACAGCTTATATTTATGTATATGACTCATATACTTAAAAGTAAATTCAACCCAAGTGAAAAAGAAAATTGCTATGTTATGTGTGACCAAAAATTTACATAATATTTGCAGATACTTATAAAACTCTAGACTATTCCTTAAGTTTGTCATCGAGAAAGAAAGCCTACTTAATGAAAAATGACAAACCATTTAGTATTAAAATTATGATAGCTGGGACACGGCAGAAGAAAGCTATGCTTGAATCAAGCTTCAGTTATGTCATGTCCTGTTACCAATTTCACATTACGGATTGAACTGAAAGTGCATAAACTATGCTCTTGCATATGCTAAACTTGAAAACTATGATTTCATATTTATATTGCATTTCTCATTGCATTCAGAACCCTTTCTAATAATAACTAATTGATTCTCACCACCAGGAAGTATTAAATCCATTATTTAGATGAACAGATATACATAGACAAGTACTATGTTTTCCAATATTTTCAGCGCAGTCTGAGTCAGCGACTGAAAGGGCTTCTAATTGGAAAAAAGGCTTCAACTTTCTTGTTCCCTTTGGTATAGTAGTATAAATGGGTACAAGCTACTATCTTGGAATATAGAAACACATCAACAGTACCAAGAATGAGGGGGAAAAGTACTAATACCTTACTTGCATTGCTATTATAAAAAATATTGAGGATTGTTTCTAACTGTACTTTTAAAAGCCACAGGTAAACTGAAATATTATTATTATTACTATTTTTAAAAAAAAACATTGGCTGGGCAAGATGGTTCACGCCTATAATCCCAGCACTTTGGGAGACCAAAGTGGGCAGCTCACCTGAGGTCAGTAGTTCGAAACCAGCCTGGTTAGCATGGCAAAACCCCATCTCTATTAAAAATGCAAAAATTAGCTGGGCATGGTAGTGGATGCCTATAATCCCAGCTACTTGGGAGGCTGAGGCTGGAGAATCACTTAAACCTGGGAGGCAGAGGTTGCGGTGAGCCAAGATCACACCATTGCATTCCATACTGGGCAACAAAGTGAGACTCAGTCTCAAAAAATAAATAAATAAATAAAAATAAAAAACCTTTAAAAAATTGACGTGTCACCTCATTCCATGGAGCTACAATTCTAAATACCTTGGCAAGGGATAGAGATGCTGTCAAAGTTTGGAAAATTGATACATTATATTAAATGCATTTACTAATTAGTTTCACCTTGTACTTTTTGAAGGGAGTACAAAAAACAAAACAAAACAACTGAGAGATTGCTTAATGGAAGGACATAGGACTAATATTTCTTGAATAGTTATCACTTACAGGTGCTCATTTAATCATGTTCTTTCCTCTTTGTTTTCTACTCTTCCTAATTTTAAAATACACCCCAATAAAAGATATGAGCTGAGGGGGAGGGGAAAAGTGCTGAAGAGGAAGAAAGCGGATACAATGACGGGAAATAGAGTAGAAGAGCAGACTTGTCTATTAGTTAAAGGTTAGCTCAAATGTATTTTTTTTTAAAGTCACAATACATGCCCTAGACAGCCTCCAAATGGCCCCAATGATCCCTACCTGCTAGTATTCATGCCTTTGTATTGTCCATTAGCACACTGCATAGAGCTGACCTGTAGAACCAAAAGGATAGTGTGGAAATGACAGTATCTGTAGCTTTCATCTTGCTTCCTTTTGGATCATTCACTCTGGGAAAGCCAACTACCATGTCATAAAGACACTCAAGCAGCTCTATGGAAAGGTCCATAAGGTAAGAAACTCTTGTGAATAAACGGTAGGGGATGGAGGTCTCCAGCCAACTGCCATGGTGGTGAGCGCACCATCCTAGAAGCGGATCTTGCAGCACCAGCCGAGCCCTCACATCACAGTAGCCTGGCAAACATCTTCCCTGCAACCTCATGAGAGATCCCAAGCTAGAATCATGGTGGCACTTCCAGCAAAGCCATTCCTGAATTTCTGAACTAAATAAATTGTAAGATGATAAATGTTTATTTTTGTTTTAAACTGTTTGTGTTATATAACAATCACCAATTTTTAAATATGAACACAAAATTAACTGACAGCTTATTTGTTGGATAAAGTCAATACTATACTGTTGTTATACACACACACACACACACACACACACATAAGGCAAACATTCTTGTTTTCAAGGAGATGCCAGCCTGAATATTAACACACTTTTAAAACATAGCAAACAAATAAGAACTGGAGAAAGTCTTCTATTTTTGGTGATATTGCTTATAGAGGAAGAGCATTGAGTCTTAATGTAGAGAAGACATGAGTTCTAAAGCAGGTTATATGAATTTCTACATGTGTGACCTTCATTAATTTTAATTTATTGGACTTTAGTTTCTTCATAGATAAAATGTGAATAGTAACTTAATCTACACTGAAAGATATCTGTGCAAATGAAGTAGAATAATATATTTAAATTTCTTAGGGAAATGACTGATATGTAGAAAGTGTTCAGTAAGTATCAGCCATAACATCATTATTAAAGGCTCAATGGAATCCTGGCAAGAGTTAGAGCATTAGACCCAAAGAGCTCCTAACTTTTATCAATGAGAGAATTACATGATATTATACAATACTTGTATTTGTTTAAAAAATGTTTTATTTAGGAAACAATGTTATTTAATGAAATTTATGATGGGGCCAGGCATGGTAGCTCACACGTATAATCCCAGCACTTTGGGAGGCTGAGTGGAGAGGATTGCTTGAGTCCAGGAGTTTGGGGCTAGTCTTGGTAACACAGCAAGATCCTGTCTCTACAGAAACAGAAAAAATTAGCCTAGCATGATGTTGCATGCAGCTGTATGTAGTCCTAGCTACTTGGGAGGCTGAGGCAAAAGAATCACTTGAACTCAGTAGTTTGAGGCTGAAGTAAACCATAATCATGCACTGCACTCTAGCCTGGGCCACAGAGCAACACCCTGTCTCAAAATAAAATAAATAAAAGAAAACAAAATAAAATAAATTCATAATGGTTCCTTATCAGAAGATAAGGAAACTAGAAAATATAAAAGTCAAGTATCATTAAGAGGAAAGGACAAACTTAGGAAAACTATGGAGTAATAAAATGTTAAGTACACTTCATGTTCAGTATAATACATATCTGGTACAGATGTTTATTGCAATCCTCTGATTAAATGTATAAGCCCATTAAAATCCAGAGAGAGTCAGCTAAACCAGCATTTCTCAAACATTTTGTTCTCATGATCCCTTTGCACTCTTGGAAATTATTAAAGGCTCTACTCCAAAGCTGATTATGCAGATTATAGTTATTGATATTTATAGTATTAGACATTAAAACTAAAAAACTAAAGGTATGAATGCATCAAAAACAATTATTATCCTACTGTGCTAATATAAATAATATATTTTATGGAAATTTAAAAAGTGATTTTTCAAAATATATTTGGGGAGAGTGACACTGTTTTGTAACTATCTTTAATGTCTGGGTTAACAGGAGTCACCTGTATTCTCACATCTGGTTTTTCCATTCAATCTGTTGCAATGTTGCACATCACATAGCCTCTGGAAAAGTCCACTGTCTACTCATGAGAGAATGACAGTGAAAAAGGTAAGTAACTTTTTATTTGTATTATTAGTAGTATTATTGACTAGTTGCCCATACTATTCTGGGAGGTAAGTATTAAAAAGCCTCAGTGGCTCTTCGTCATTAGTCTTATTTTTGCCCTTAAGGCACTGAGGGTACTCCTGGAGCCTGAAAATTTTCCAAATAAATATTGCAAATGCTTCTATAGAAAATAAAATATCAATTACTTCATCAATAAGTGAATCCTAACTACGACCATCCATTGAAAAATAATGGTAATAATAGCTAACCTTATTGGATACCAAGCGTCAGGTATCACACTAAGGCATTTGAACATTTCATCTTATCATTAAAACAGATGAAGAAACTGAGGCTTAAAAGTAATTTACTGGAGCTGACACAGACAGTAGATGCCAGTGCCTGGCCCCAGAGGTAGTTCTGGTTGACTTTGATACTCCTTACTGACTATTGTGGTTTATTTAAAAAAAAAAAAAAAAAAGAGGCACACAGTCCTGGGTCTTGAGCTGTTAATGGTCTACTAAAAAGTTATGAAAAACATCCACAACATAAGAGAAAACTGATTTAAGTGATATGGTTAGGAAGATTTTATGGCTTAAACAAGTGTTTTAAGGTTTCTGGGAGAAGTTCAGTAGGAACTGAGCTGGAGCACTGGTGGATACTTTCAAGGAAAAGGACCAGCCTTCAGCTGTGTTTTTATGGCCTAGAATAATTAAAAATAATGAGGGGGAAGATAGGCAGGAACAAAGGAACAGAATGTGAAAATTCAGTTAAGTAGGAAAAAGCATGGCATGAGGGGTACATAAAGGAAACCCACTTGATGGAAATGAAGGTGAGTTAAGGAGGATTAATTCAAATAGACAGCATGCAGTACCTAGCCCCTTGCTGTTAGTAGGGGATATATGGGAGTACCCCACTTCCACATCAGCAGAAGCAGCCCTGCCCCTGTGGAGGTAACTCACCCAGGTAGGGGTGCAGGAGCCATGATGTGATAAAGCTACATGACCCTAACTTTTAATTAGCAACACGCTGGCATCTTTTTCTCAGTTCACAAACTTAATTTCTGTCACGAACAGTCAATACCGACAGTCAATTAAACACGGCCCAGATTCTTTCATGTTCTAAGGAGTGATATTTCTCCATTGTGAATACCTGCCTTAAATACATTAAGTATAACTTAACATCATGGTGAAAATATAACAGTTTGTGTTTGTAAGTGGTATGGATGGTGTGGAAGGGATTTCAGACTATAGACTTACAGCATAACACTGGATCTGGTCACATCAGTGACTCCAGTTAGTCATATACTCTTCAGGATGATACAGTTCATGCAGACTCTACACTCCACAAATGAAGTGCCGCTGGACAGATATCTCGGTATTTTATAGATGATCTATTTCAATATTACAGTTGATTAACATCGAGAATATAGTGGTGGATGGAATGCTTCATCCCTACTGTGGAAGTTTGCTTCCATTTGGGGTATCACCTATGAGCTTAGTATTATTCCTTCTGGAGAAAAGTGACCTAATGGGACTGAGGATCTGGAAAGAGATTATGTGTATGTGCAATAAAAGCCCTTCCTGATGTCTCTTGGAACTACCCACAGGAAAGTGGTTCTGTTGTTGGTGAGTCTATTTAATTCTAGTACTCAGTATTAGGAAGCCCACTTGCCTACAGATGTGAGCCATATGTTCCGATGTCCACTTTATCTGTAATGAAGATGATATTTTGTTTTCCCAGTTGCCTTACCAGTTTTTTCTCCTATTATTAATTTTTTCAGATTGTAAGCAGAGAAATGGATGTTATTAATTGAGCTCTCTAAAGACTCCAAAAATATATTGATTTTTTTTTAAAAAAGAAGGAAACAGCATGTAAATAAAGTAACAGCAATTTCCAGAATAATCATGTAAGTTTGGCTCTAGAATACTTGAATTAAACAGATTGTTTGGTATAATGTCAGAAATATGATTTTCAATATAAAAGATAAGTAATTGCCTGATATTTAGGAAATGGAACCATGAAAATAATTGGTAAAGCAATTTCTAAATAATTAGTTCAAGTTTCTTGTGAGATTCACAGTTTTATTTGCAATCTCTCAGCTCAAGTACATTACTAAAAAAATTAATTATGTATGTTTTCTCACAGTTTCCAAGGACCATAACTATTGTTGAATGATATGTAGGAAATATCTTTAGGTCCCATAGAAGGTAACTATTTTTTTTCCTTTTTTTTGGAAAGGCTCGTTAATAAAATTGGTATATTGTTTTCCTGAGAGGTTACAGAAAAAAATTTGTTACATAACTATTCCAAGTGTTGGTGTTTAGAAGTTTGAAGTTCTTTTAAACTGTTGGCAGTATTTCTGAGGCAGATCAATTAAATATTATCCAGGAAGGGAGATTATATTATTTATCATATTCTATCTTGGAGACAAAACACCAAACTTTTCTACTCCAAAGAATTTAGAATCAATATCTATGAATTAGGTTAAAAATCACTGTTATGACAAATTTAGTTGATAAAGTATAATCTTAATAACGACTTGTTCAGTCTCACACCAGATTTTTATCAGGTGAGTTGTTTCATTATTATAAACGAAGTCCTCAGATTATGAGAATATCATTTAATATATTACTGCATTGGTAGGTAACAGTAACAGTGATAACTAAACCCTTTTTTGTTTTTACAAATAAATATTTAAATCTGAAATATGAGTTTTGCAAACATCAAAATGGTACTAGATTGAGAACATTGAACTATAAGTTTTTTATTCTCTTTTTCCCTCTAGATAATGACAAAATGACTCCCAATACAGTTGTAGTCCTGGCTTTTTCTTATTAAAAACAAATTTGTGTTACCTAATGCTTTAGGTAGTGAAGGATGTACAGCTGTGACTTTATGTGACGATGGGCTAAGTAAGGAGCCAAGTGTACCCAAAGTAAATCAAGACCTCAGATCACATCCCTAGTGTGAGGATCCTACAAAATCAAATTTGGTATTATTAGTCAAATTACCTAATTTGTCTGAAGATATTGACTATTGCAGAAAAGATTCCAGGGGTCTGCAGGGAGAGAAGAAATTGAACCAAAATGGATCCTAAGGGACATTAGTGTCTCTCCTGAAAGCAGGTATTGGTTGATCAAGGGTCCGGATCCAGACCCTAAGAGAGGGTTCTGGGATCTCATGCAAGAAAGAATTCAGGGCAAGTCCATAAAGTGAAAGCAAATTTACAAAGAAAGTAAAGGAACAGACAAAAAGGTGGATCCAAGATAGCCAAATAGCAACAGCTCTGGAGTGCACTTCCCAGAGAGAACCATGCAGAGGCCACCACAGGTGATCTCCAGGCAAGCAGGGTCTGGAGTGGACCTCCAGCAGTCCTAGGGCAGAGGGGCCTGACTTTTAGAAGGGAAACTAAAAAACAAAAAGAAATAACTTCATCATCAACAAAAGGATGTCCACTCAAGAGACCCTATCTGAAAGTCACCAACTACAAAGAATACAGGTAGATAAATCCACAAAGATGGGAAGAAACCAGGGCAAAAAAACCAAAAACATCCAAAGCCAGAATGGTGCTCCTCCTCCAAGGGATCATAACTCATCTCCAGCAAAGGAACAAAGCTGGATGGAGAATGAGTCTGATGAATTGACAGAAACAGTAATAACAAACTTCTCTGAGCTAAAAGAACATGTTCTAACCCAATGCAAAGAAACTGAGAACCCTGAAAAAAGGTCTGACAAAATGATAACCAGAATAAACAGCTAACAGAAGAATAAAAATGACTTGATGGAGCTGAAAAATACAATACGAGAACTTCACAAAGCATACACAAGTTTCAATAGCTGAATCAACCAAGCAGAAAAAGGATATCAGAGATTGAAGATCAACTCAGTGAAATAAAATAAGAAGTCAAGATTAGAAAAAAACACAGTGAAAAGAAATGAACAAAGCCACCAAGAAATATGGGATTATGTGAAAAGACCTAATCTACGTTTGATAGGTGGACTTGAATGCGATGGAGAGAATGAATCCAAGCTGGAAAACACTCTTCAAGATATTATCCAGAACTTCCCCAACCTAGCAAGGCAGGCCAATATTCAAGTCCAGGAAATACAAAGAACACCACAAAGATATTCCTCAAGATGAGCAACCCCAAGGCACATAATCATCAGATTCACCAGGGTTGAAATGAAGGAAAAAATGTTAGGGACAGCCAAAAAGAAAGGTCGGGTTACCCACAAAGGGAAGCCCGTCAGACTCACAGAGGATCTCTCAGCAGAAACCCTACAGGCCAGAAGAGAGTGGGGGGCAATATTAAACATCCTTAAAGAAAAGAACTTTCAACCTAGAATTTCATATCCAGCCAAACTAAGCTTCATAAGCGAAGGAAAAATAAAATCCTTTACGAACAAGCAATTGCTCAGAGATTTCGTCACCACTGAGTCTACCTTACAAGAGCTCCTGAAAGAAGCACTAAACATAGAAAGGAACAACCAGTAACAGCCACTCCAAAAACGTACCAAATATTAAGAGCATCAAAACAATGAAGAAACTGGGTCAACTAATGGGCAAAACAACCAGCTAGCATCAAAATGGCAGGATCAAATTCACACATAACAATATTAACCTTAAATGCAAATGGGCTAAATGCCCCAATCAAAAGACACAGACTGGCAAATTGGATAAAAAGACAAAACCCATTGGTGTGCTGTATTCAGGAAACCCATCTCACATGCAGGGATACACATAGGCTCAAAATAAAGGAATGGAGGAAGATTTATCAAATAAATGGAGAGCAAAAAAAAGCAGAAGCTGCAGTCCTAGTCTCTTATAAAATAGACTTTAACCCCACAAAGATGAAAAGAGACAAAGAAGGGTATTACGTAACGGTAAAAGGATCAATCCAACAAGAAGAGCTAAGGATCCTAAATATATACACACCCAATACATGAGCACCCAGATATATAAAGCAAGTTTTTAACAACCTACAAAGAGACTTGACACCCGCACAATAATTGTGGAAGACTTTAACACTCCACTGTCAGTATTAGATCAATGAGACAGAAAATTAATAAGGATATCCAGGACTTGAACTCAGACCTGGACAAAGCAAACCTAATAGACATATATAGAACTCTCCATCCCAAATCTGCAGAATATACATTCTTCTCAGCACCACACCTACTCTAAAATTGACCACATAATTGGAAGTAAATCACTCCTCAGCAAATGTAAAAGAATGGAAATCATAACAAACAGTGTCTCAGACCACAGTGCAATAAAATTAGAACTCAGGATTAAAAAACTAACTCAGAA